>NW_028321599.1:0-48152 GCF_062004578.1 Staurois parvus | reverse complement strand
CTCTTCCCTCTTCTTCTTCCTCTTCCCTCTTCTCCCTCTTCTTCCTCTTCCCTCTTCCCTCTTCTTCCTCTTCCCCTCTTCTCCCTCTTCTTCCTCTTCCCTCCCTCTCCCTCTCTTCCCTCTTCCTCTCTCCCTCTTCTTCCTCTTCCCTCTTCTCCCTCTTCTTCCTCTTCCCTCTTCTCCCTCTTCTTCCTCTTCCCTCTTCTCCCTCTTCTTCCTCTTCCCTCTTCTCCCTCTTCTTCCTCTTCCCTCTTCTCCCTCTTCTTCCTCTTCCCTCTTCTCCCTCTTCTTCCTCTTCCCTCTTTCCCTCTTCTTCCTCTTCCCTCTTCTCCCTCTTCTTCCTCTTCCCTCTTCTCCCTCTTCTTCCTCTTCCCTCTTCTCCCTCTTCTCCCTCTTCCCTCTTCTCCCTCTTCTCCCTCTTCTCCCTCTTCTCCCTCTTCTCCCTCTTCTTCCTCTTCTCCCTCTTCTCCCTCTTCTTCCTCTTCCCTCTTCTCCCTCTTCTCCCTCCTTCTTCTCCCTCCTTCTTCTCCCTCCTCCCTCTTCTCCCTCCTTCTTCTCCCTCCTCCCTCTGTCATTTTGACAGTCAGGAATTTCCAATACATGCTAGGTAGGAGGGAGAAGCGACAGAAAGGAAGGAGCGAACTGCCTATGTCCTGTGCACTTTTAGATGTTTTTCGGGTGTGTCCACATTTGGTGATTGGTGCATAAATGATTACAGAGCTGAATTATTTTGTATACGTTTACATCTCCCTGGAGTTTAGCTTTAATGTATTTATTTTGATTGTACATTTGCATTACACTTTTTGTTTTTGTTTTTTTTCCCCCAAATCACAAATCTTATACCCACAATCCCTTTCTGCTGTGCTGCTATTGGTGTCCCCTGCCTTGTGCTGCTTTCTTATTGCATGTTGTGTGCATTTAATACACTAATCTCTTGGCGGGATGGGTATACCGCGCACTTCTTGCTTTCACCCTACACGCTTTTTTTTTTTTTTTTTTCTTCTTTCTCTCTCTTTCACAAGTTGCTGCGCTACACCCTGGATAAGTTTGGTTTGGAACGGGTGAGGATCGTTGCCAGTGATAACCTTTGGCAGCCAATCGCATATGAGATGCTGCGGGACTCGGAACTCCTCAGGGTGATCGATGTGATAGGGTAGGATCCGGCGTCACACTCTGTCTCCTAACTCCTGACCCAGAGGCCACCATTCTGACATGTTAAAGCCCAACTCCAGCCAAAACTTTAGTTTCGGGTAGTGTAGGGAACGGCTACAGTCTCTGCTGCAGGGATTTCACTCACTTATCTGTTTGATGCTTGTCAACTGGGCAGGAAGTAAAGGAAAATCTCTCCAGAGGGATGGAGATCGTTTGATCTTCTGTCTGAATTGTAAATTGTTACTGTGGAACACTGAACACAACAGTGTACAAAAAAAAGAAAATTCCCTCTCTCTCTCCCCCCCCTCTCCCCCCCCCCTCTCTTCCCCCCCCCTCCCCCCCTCTCTTTCCCCCCCCCTCCCCCCCCCCCGCTCTTTCCCCCCGCTCTTTCCCCCCGCTCTTTCCCCCCGCTCTTTCCCCCCGCTCTTTCCCCCCGCTCTTTCCCCCCGCTCTTTCCCCCCGCTCTTTCCCCCCGCTCTTTCCCCCCGCTCTTTCCCCCCGCTCTTTCCCCCCGCTCTTTCCCCCCGCTCTCTCCCTCCCTCCCTCCTCGCTCTCTCCCTCCCTCCCTCCTCGCTCTCTCCCTCCCTCCCTCCTCGCTCTCTCCCTCCCTCCCTCCTCGCTCTCTCCCTCCCCGCTCTCTCCCTCCCTCCCTCCTCGCTCTCTCCCTCCCTCCTCGCTCTCTCGCGCTCTCTCTCTCCCCCCCTCGTATAATCTATATCTCTCAGGAAATGTTTCAATCTTATTTTGTTTTTCCTCTTCACTTGTTAGGGTCATGAAATGATTGCTCATTGGTTGCCAGGGGTCACTCAACCTAAAATATTTCACCAATCACATTTTGCACTGCTTATGTATTCCCTTAGAGCCCTATTTATAAGCGACCAAAAAAAGTATCCATGTATAGCCTAGCAATGATTATCAATATTTATAAAGCAGCAAAAAATGTGTAATGTGCGTGATAATTATGTAATGTATAATTTTTAGCTATTTATAAAGCGGCAAAAAATGTATGCAGTGTGATAACCATTTTTTTTTTATTACATAAATATCACACACTGTATACATGTATACTTTTTTTTTTTTTTTTTTTTTTTTCCTGCTTTATAATCGTTAAATTATTATTTTACATAATTATCTCACACTGTATTTAAAATATTATATTAAATTATTTTTTACATTATAATACAGTGTGCTAATTATGTAGAAGAAAATAATTTAACTGTTCTAGCAGCAAAAATATACAGTGTGTGATAATTATGAGATAAAATAATTTAACTATTCTAAAGCAGGGAATAAAGGTATACAGTGTGTGATATTTATGTAAAAAAAGACATATCACATACTGCATATATGTATACATTTTTTTGCTAAGCTATACACTGATACAGTTTTTTTTTTTTCATCGCTATATAAATTTACATTATAAAATGCATATTTTTTTTTTACATTCTAGTACAGTGAGAACTATATAATAAAAACAGAATAACTGTTTTTTTTTTTTTTGTTGTTGTAGTAGTAATCCATAAAATATTATCCATACCAGAGGAACTTACACTCCTAATGTCCTACCACTCACATTGTTGTTAATATTATACATTCCTATGGCTTTGACATATACCACAGTGCTGTACAGAGAACACTGAGCCAGCCACATCAGTCTCTGCACCAGAGGAGCTTACACTCTAATGTCCACACACACACACACACACTATTATTATCATACAATTCTAAAGCTCTGACATTTGCATCTGCTGTACCATATAGACTCTGCCATAGAGGAGCTCACATACACGTTGTAGAGCCTGTTTACCTGAGTTCTTTACCTCCGCGTATGTTTTTTGGATTGTTGAAGAAAATAACTTTGAATACAGGAAGAATGCACAAACTCCATGCAGATTCAGCCCTTTTAGAAATGTAAGACTCTAGTGCTGCAAAGTCAGAGCAATAAAACATTAGTCCTGCCCATCTAAAGATAATGGTGTTCCCTCCTCATCTGAGCGTTGGATGTGGGTAAAGCTGAACACAGTAGATGGACCAGAACACTTTTTCTACTTTATTTTTGACTTCTTGGCGTTTTTAAGCTTTAAATAGACATTTGCGTTTTTATGTAGTGAACTTCTATTTTATAATACATTGTCAGTTGGTTTGTAAGCAACATCATCGAAGGTCTTTATTCATCAAACGTCATTTATCGCCAATAAAGCAATATCTGTGCCTGTATGAATACTGGATTTTGCTCTCCCCTCCCCCACTGATCAGTGTCCAAGCTCTCTACCCATCCCATTCTGCTTCTGAATGACAGGTCCTCTTGTTAAAGCTAATCTGGATCTCCTCTCGCCTTCATATAGAGCCCATTATCCCGGCACACGTACGGTTTCTGATGCCATTTCCACGGGGAAGAAACTTTGGTCCTCAGAAGATTACAGCACTTTCAACAACGAGATCGGTGGCGGATGCTGGGCGCGAATCCTGAACCAGAATTATGTCAACGGGAATATGACCTCGTGAGTTTCATTTTATTGCCCAGTTTTTAATCTGTCTGACCTGGTCACATAGTGAGAGAGCTCAGTAATCTCTACGCGGTTAGTGCCTAGGAAGCCAAAGCAAAATCATTTTTCTCGTCCATCGAGTGATACAGGAAGTCTTTAACCCTCAGGTTATACTACAGTGGGATTGGATGCTGGCAAAGGAGATAAAAACCCTACTATCAGTATGGCTCAGTTTTTCGCTTGTTGTCCTGGGAGGATGGATGCCTTCCAAGTGTATTTGAGGGACAACCTTGGGGTTATACAGCCGCCTCTAGGAAGATTGGACATTTTCAGACACAAAATTTGTAGACCAAGCCAAGGTATAACCACCTCTTTTACCAGCATGTCCTAGGAGGATGGGTGTCTGTTCTTCAATTCTTCTATTTATTGAGGGACACAGGAAGTCTTATAGCCTTTGAAAAGGTCTGATCTTCCTATAGGCAGCAGTATAACCCAAAGGCTAGAAGACTTGCTGTGTCTCTCAATAAATAGAAGAATTGAAGAAGAGACATCCATCCTCCTAGGACATGCTGGTAAAAGGGGTGGTTATACCCTGGCTTGGTCTACAAATTGTGTGTCTGAAAAAGGTCTGGCTTATACAGCCGCCTATAGGAAGATCAGACCTTTTCAGACACACAATTTGTAGACCAAGCCAGGGTATAACCACCTCTTTTACCAGCATGTCCTAGGAGGATGGATGTCCTTCAATTCTATTTGAGGGACACAGGAAGTCTTATAGCCTTTGGGTTATACTGCTGCCTATAGGAAGATCAGACCTTTTCAGACACAATTTGTAGACCAAGCTAGGGTATAACCACCCCCTTTACCAGCATGTCCTAGGAGGATGGATTTCTGTTTTTCAATTCTTCTATTTATTGAGGGACAACCTTTGATCTTCCTATAGGCGTCTTTATAACCCAAAGGTTGTCCCTCAATAAATAGAAGAATTGAAGAACAGACACCCATCCTCCTAGGACATGCTGGTAAAAGAGGTGGTTATACCCTAGCTTGGTCTACAAATTGTATGTCTGAAAAGGTCTGATCTTCCTATAGGCGGCTGTATAACCCAGACCTTTTTCAGACAAACAATTTGTTGACCAAGCCAGGGTATAACCACCCCTTTTACCAGCATGTCCTAGGAGGATGGATTTCTGTTCTTCAATTCTATTTATTGAGGGACACAGGAAGTCTTCCAGCCTTTGGGTTATACTGCTGCCTATAGGAAGATCAGACCTTTTCAAAAGCTATAAGACTTCCTGTGTCCCTCAATAAATAGAAGAATTGAAGAACAGAAATCCATCCTCCTAGGACATGCTGGTAAAGGGGTGGTTATACCCTAGCTTGGTCTACAAATTGTATGTCTGAAAAGGTCTGATCTTCCTATAGGCGGCTGTATAACCCAGACCTTTTTCAGACACACAATTTGTTGACCAAGCCAGTGTATAACCACCCCTTTTACCAGCATGTCCTAGGAGGATGGATGTCTGTCCTTCAATTCTATTTGAGGGACACAGGAAGTCTTTATAGCCTTTGGGTTATACTGCTGCCCATAGGAAGATCAGACCTTTTCAGACACAATTTGTAGACCAAGCTAGGGTATAACCACCCCTTTTACCAGCATGTCCTAGGAGGATGGATGTCTGTTCTGCAATTCTTCTGTTTATTGAGGGGCACAGGAAGTCTTACAGCCTTTTGGGTTATACTGCTGCCTATAGGAAGATTGGACACCTTTTAAATAAAAAAGCTGTAGTCCAGCCCAGGGTGTAACCGCCCCTATTACCAACGTGCCTCCATTTTTTGTTGGTGTGTTCAGGAGCATGGACCTCTTCTTCAGCTCTGCTCTTCATCTCTCATATTCTTCTCTCCATCACTGCTGGAGGGTTCTCCTCTGTACAGTAGAACTCTGGCACAGCCATTATTAGCTGGGCTTTTGGACTGTAACTGAACCCCACATGGCTGAAAGTTGTGGGGTTAGCCCAGAAATGACCTTCAGGCATGTGGAGCTCTTTCAAGACTCTTCTGGTAATGTTAGCTGTGAAATTATTTCCAGGTCCACTGCCACTGGCATTGCCTCAATGCTTGCCCTGTTTTTTGAAGACTTGCTCACCGAATAGACCAATCAAGCTAAGCAATGGGAGCTACCTTTTTATTTTCCTGGGAGCCATTATTCACTATTTTCCACTGGCTCTGCAGTGGGATAGGAGTGCTGATGTCACCTGCTGGGTGGAGTGTTTCTTGATCCCTGTTCTCTTTACTGCTATATATACAGTGTTGAGGAAGCATCTCCCTGCTGCTGCTCCTGCTGCAGCTATGTGGAACTTCATTTTGTTGTTTCCCACCTAAAGTGACTTTGGTCATCTTTTGGCCATGAGACCCTCGGGTCATTGAGCCTCACCTGCTACCAGTTTTCTGGGTTTCATGGGTACCTGAGGCCTTGCCTCTTACCATAAGCATGTACATTGCCTAGCTACTGTATGGCTGGATCATGTCTGATTCTAGACATGCTTGTGTGTGTGCGGTGGCCTTGAAGGGACAATCCCACTGTAGTGGGTGCTCTGGCTCACTTTTTGCAAACGGTCAGGAACTGCTTGAAGCACACCTACTGATGGTACAGACGTCTGGAGGCATGTTGTCCTCTCCTGCTAGAGTTTGTCTTCTTATCTGAGTCCTCTTCAGCTCAGTCAGGTGTGGCTGCGTCCTCTGCCCTCTGGCTGTTCTTACCGCAATCATACAAGTTTTATGGCTCAAATTACTTAGTTGTTTGCTGACTGTGATTGCAGAAACCATAAAACAAGCTGTCTCCCTCTCCAGCAGATTTCGTAATTTACTTTGGCCCTTAGTGGCTTCTGAGCCATCAGCCACAGAGATTGATTCTTTGTTGCTCAAATCCCTGATCGATGAGTTGCAGTCTTCTGTCATAACTCCCAAGTGAAAGGAGGCTGTTTTGGCCCTTTATTGATGCAGTCCACCATTCCCTACATAATGTTAACCACTTCCCATCTGGCTGTTGTATATAAACGGCTGGACGGTGGCAGTGCAGGGTCGGTGGCCGTTTATAAACGGTCTCCCAGACCCCTGCTTGTGCTCTCTTCCTGGGAGCGCGCAGCACCGTGATCCGGTGCCCGCTGTGTCCCCCGGACATTGAACGGGACCTCTGTGCGAGGTCCCGATCATGTGATCACTGATTGGCCAATCAATGATCACATGCGGAGTAGTAAGTAAAATGTCACTTCTGACGACATTGCTTACTACGTGTGAAATCTGTGAATGATCAGAGGTCACATGATACAGGGCCATTCATAATAGCCTTGTACCATGTGATAAGCTGTGACCAATCACAGCTCACACATTAGTTCTCAATGGCTACAAGAATGCAGCCAGAGAGAAGGAGAAATGATTGCTTTTACAGCCTTTATGGGTGTAAAAGCAATCAGTGTAAAAAAAAAAAAAAAAAACTTCATCACCCCCCCAGTAGTAGTGTCACTATGGTGATACTACTGCTAGGGTGACAGTATGTGTAAAAAAAAAAAAAAAAAAAAAGTTACAAAATTATAATTTTTGGTTATAAACTAATTTGGGATATGGCGATAGATAGAGATATATATATATATATATATATATAATTTACTAAAAAGATAACCAAATTTTGTCCAAGATTTATGATGAAATACTATTTATTTGCAGAATTTTATAAAAAAAACACTTTTTTTTTTTTTTTTCTCCATTTACATAGCAAAATAATAATAAATATCCCAGTGGTGAATAAATACCACCAAAATAAAGATTTATCTGTCTCAAAAAATGCTAAAAAATTCATGTGTACAGTGTTGCATGACCGCGCAATTGTCATTCAAAGTGTGATAGCACTGAAAATTGGCCTGGACAGGAAGGGAGTGAAAGTGTCCGGACTGGAAGTGGTTAAAGAAACCTAGAAAAATGATGGCTGTTTGTCCCAAGCATGTTTGAAGCCATCGACTGTCTCGCTACCTCTGCAGGTTATCATCCATCAGGGAATTTCTTGGGGAAAGGATTTGTGTTCAGTAGCCACAGTTTGAACCCATTATAGACGTCCCCCTCTCTTGACTTGCCCACAAGATTGCTTTATGTAGCCGTCACCTCTGCAAGGTGATTCTGAATTGGTGGCCTTGTCTTGCATGGAACCTTTTTTGGTCTTTCATAGGAACATGGTGGTGGTGAGGCCCAGAACCTCCTTCTTGCACAAGTTCGCTTTTGCATTTCACCTAAACCAGGACATTGTTCTCCCATTCCTTTTGTCAGACTCCACTTCATTAGAAGGAAATTTTCCCTCCATCATCTGCATGTTATTAACTCTGAGTTTTCCTCCCATCCTCTGTGGTTTTTAGGAAAACTGATTCACTTTTTTGCTTTTCTGGAAGCCCCCCCAGAAATGTGTTTTTCACTTCTCGTTTCAACAACTTCTTGTTTCACCATCTCTAGGTGGTTTAGACAGACCGTCATTCAGGCTTATGGTCTCAAGGGTCGGGTTCTACCCTGCCAAGGCACTCTTACTAGGTCTGTGAGCGTTTCTCAAGCAACTGTTTTTTTTTCCAGATTTGTAAGGCTGCCACTTGGTCTTCTCTTCAGACATCCCCCAAATTCCACCAGTGGGATGTTTTCAGCTTCAACTGATGCCAGTTCTGAGTGTAAGATCCTTCAGGCGGCCTTTTGAGTTTGAGAGGCCCCCAGTTTATTTTTATTTTTTGGGTCTGTTAGTGATTGCTTGTTTGCTTACTCTGTTGGCTACCCCTTGGTCTAATCTTTGGGCCATCCAAAAGCACTTCAAGTCTTTCAATGTACGAGAAAGGAATTGGATTTTTGTACTTCCTCTTGGCATTTGTGTGTCAAAACTGTGGCATGCTGGGAGGAACGTGGGTTATCCTGGGCTGGACCGCAGTTTTTTGTTTCATTGTCCGATCCTTGCGCAGGTGATAGTATAACCCAAAGATTAAAGACTTCCAATGTCCTTTCAATGTATGAGAAAAAGGAATTGTATTTTTGTACTCGCCGTAAACTTTTTCTTGGCATCTATTGAAGGACTTCGGTGCCACCCATCTGTGTTTTATAATCCTGCTTTTGGCATTTGTGTCAAACTGTGGAATGCTGGGAGGAAGGTGGGTTATTCTGGGCTGGACTATAATTTTTGTTTTCCGGTGTCCAATGTTTGCGTAGGCATTAGTATCACCTAAAGGTTAAAGACTTGCTGTGCCCCTGAATGAACTCCAAAGAAAAGGCTTTTATGGTGAGCACACACATCTTCATTTATGGATTCATCAGAGCTGGCGCTACACTGCTGACTGGAATCACGAGGAGGTCGCTGCACCAAGCCTGGCACCTTCAGCTGGCCTAATGGGTGTCATTGACTTTCCTGTGTTCCTCATGGAAGATCTACTAGGTGGCAGCCCATAAGGGGTTTTTGTCATCTGCACCCTCCAATAGACTCCAGTGGATTCCTAGAAGTAGAAGTTGGTGACAGCAGAACCTTGGCTGAAAATCCAGCCTTCTGGAGTTGGGAGGACAGCTTCACAATGTGGGCACGGGGCAGCTTCACAATGTGGGCACGGGGCAGCTTCACAATGTGGGCACGGGGCAGCTTCACAATGTGGGCACGGGGCAGCTTCACAATGTGGGCACGGGGCAGCTTCACAATGTGGGCACGGGCAGCTGTGAATATCCAGAAAAGTATTAAATCTTACCTCCATAACAGAATTTTTGTTTTGGGTTGAGTTGCTCGTTAATCCACTTTCCACTCCATTGCACATTGCTGCAGCTTTGTTCTTCTCCCCACCCTCAGAACCATCGCTTGGAACCTCGTGGCCAGTTATTATGAGCAGCTCCCGTTTGGTCTGGAAGGACTGATGACTGCCAAAGAACCATGGAGCGGAAACTACGTGGTCTCCTCTCCTATATGGATAACGGGTAGGGACAACGCTCTCAGTAACTGCTTAGCAATACCACACCGGCGGTTTTAAGTCTAATTTTAGAATGCCTTTACTTAGCTGATAACTCCGCTACACTGAGATCTCAATCCCATCCTGCCTGTTGGCCCGTTTTTATGGAGATGAGGAAAAGGAAGGGAAGAGATCTGTAGTCTAGCAGGGGAAAGCTCAGATTGGGCTGACAACACTGCATGAAATTGTCCATGCAGTGGAGGCAGAGTTGTCAGCTCACTACGTTTTTAGTAGGTCAGAAGATATTTTTATATACTTGGAACAATAGTGTACATAAATATTATGTGTAAAAAAAAAAAAAAAATCTATCTATCCCAACCACGGCACCACCTGCCTGGAGTTTGCATGTTCTCCCTGTGCCTGTGTGGGTTTCCTCCGGGTACTCCTCCGGTTTCCTCCCACACTCCAAAGACATGCTGGTAGGTGAATTGGCTCCTGTCTAAATTGTCCCTAGTATGTGTATGTATGAAGGTGAGTTAGGGACCTTAGATTGTACGCCCCTTGAGGGTTAGGGAGCTTAGATTGTACGCCCCTTGAGGGTTAGGGAGCTTAGATTGTACGCCCCTTGAGGGTTAGGGAGCTTAGATTGTACGCCCCTTGAGGGTTAGGGAGCTTAGATTGTATGCCCCTTGAGGGTTAGGGAGCTTAGATTGTATGCCCCTTGAGGGTTAGGGAGCTTAGATTGTACGCCCCTTGAGGGTTAGGGAGCTTAGATTGTACGCCCCTTGAGGGTTAGGGACCTTAGATTGTACGCCCCTTGAGGGTTAGGGACCTTAGATTGTACGCCCCTTGAGGGTTAGGGACCTTAGATTGTACACCCCTTGAGGGTTAGGGACCTTAGATTGTACGCCCTTTGAGGGGTAGGGACTGATGTGAATGTACAATATATAGTTAAAGTGCTGCATAAATTGACGGCACTATTTTAAGTTTCATAGTCTAACCCAGGGGTGGGCAAACTTTTTGACTTGAGGGCCGCAATGGGTTCATATATTGGACCCGGGGGCTGGACCAAGAGTAGATGAACGATGTGTATGTGTCATCCATAGTAAGTATAGTAATATTCCCCCATAGTAAGCATAGTAATTAATCCCCCATATAGTAATTCGTCCCCCATAGTAATTCATCCCCCCTATAGTAATTCATCCACCATATAGTAATTCATTCCCCATATTAAGTCCCCAAGTCCCCCCTGTGTCAATTTACTTACCTTTGCACCGCGCGTTCCTCTCGCCGTGTTCCCGCGCCTTTCCGGTGTAGCATGAAAATCTGTCTCCTATGAGGATCTGTCCCCCTCGACGTATCTGCGCATGTGCCAGTTTCAGGCATTAGCAGCCGATCGGCGATCTCCGGCACATGCGCAGATACGTCGAGGGGGACAGATCCTCACAGGAGACAGATTTTCATGCTGCACCGGTCTTCAGGGCGGACTGTGAGAGGAGCCTAGCGGGAGCCTAGCTCCGCGGGCCGGCTTAAAAGGTCCGCCGGGCTGTAGTTTGCCCATTGCTGGTCTAGCTGGAAAAAAAAAAAAAGACAAAAGTCCTTGCAGTTCAACCATAAAAAAAAAAAAGTTATAATCCTATACCCACAGTTGATCCAGCGGAAGGCAAAAAACCCAGCAAAGCACGATCCAATTTGCTCCTGCAGGGAAAAAAAAATATTCCTTCCTGATCCCCCCGGGAGGCAATCTGATATTCCCTGGATCAACTCCACCAAGGAAACCCACCAGTTTTTTTTTTTTTTTTTTTTTTTCTTGAAAACAATTTGTCAACACTCACTCACTGCTTATGGCTCAGTGCTGCTTCCCTAACCATTTAGCCACTGTGCTGCCCATAAGTTTGCTGTATAATACGTTTTTTATTTCTCTTTCAGCTCATACCACACAGTTCACAGAGCCGGGCTGGTTCTACCTCCGCACGGTCGGCCACTTGGAGAATGGTGGGAGCTATGTGGCCCTCACGGACAGGCTGGGGAACCTCACCATTATTATAGAGACTATGGTAAGAGGCTGTTAGCTTTGTGGTTGAGGCATCTGTCCCTTTACATCTTATTGCAGACACAGTCCAGTATCTTTTGTATCCCTTCACTTGTTGCTTTTTTTTTTTTTTTTTTTAAATGTCAAAGCTTTAAAGCTCAGTTGATGCAACAGAAATAGATTAGTAGTTAGACGAGTATTAACTACTTCCCCTCTATTGGGTTTCCTCCCTTCCTGACCAGCCCATTTTTTGCACTGCGCTACTTTAATTGAAAATTGCGCGGTCATACAACTCTTCACCCAGATGAAATTTACGTGTTTTTTTTTTTTTTTTTTTTTTTTCCCCCACAAATAGAACTTTCGGTGGTACTTGATCACCTCTGCATGTGGGGTTTTTTTTTTTTTTCTTGTGCTAGAATCAAAAGACTGACCATTCTGATAAAAACAATATTTTTTTGACTTTTTGCTATATAACTTATCCAGTAAAAAATAAAAGTGAATCAAATTTCATCATAAATTTAGGTCAAAATGTATTCTGCTAAAAGAAATCCCAATACATGTAAATTCATTGGTTTATGTGAAAGTTATAGCGTCTAAAAAAAATAAAATTCCAGTATATATACCGCCATTTGTAAACTAGTATTGACAGCGTTCAGCGACTTATAGGGGGACTGCGGCGGGCATTCTGACACTAGGGGGGGATTAACTGCCACTGACATCCCAATGACACTAATTCAGTGATCAGTGCTAATAAAAAGCACTGACGCTGTACTAATGGTACTGGGCAGGAAGGGGTTAACATCTGGGGCGATCAAAGGGTATACTGTTTTTTTTAACTAGGGAGATATGATGTGCGGAGATGCAAAGCAGCATGTCCTTGCTGACATGGGAGAGACCTGTGCTGTTTACACACAGGTCTCTCCCCTGTCAGTTTTCCCTGACGATCCAGGACCCAGTGATTGACATCCCTAGCCGGCGGTTCGGTCAGGGTGGCGCGCACGCTCTGTACCCAGATATGCAAATTGTGTGTGTGTGTGTGTGTGTGTGTGTGTGTGTGTGATCTTGTGCAGCCCTGCCGCCCTGTTGCGGTACTTCTACAATAGGACGGCGGGCAAGCGGTTAAAGGATAAGTTCACCCCCCCACCCCCGATAACCGGCAATTGTCAGAAGTGATCGGCACTGATCATCAGTGCCGTCCACCTGTGCCCGTCAGTGCAGCCTCATCAACGCACTTCCATGAAGGAGAAAAATTACCAGTTTGCAAAATTTCATAATAAAAACAAAAACTTTTTTTTTTTTTTTCTTTTCAATTTTTTTTTTTTTTTTGTTTATAGCGCAAAAGATAAAACACTCAGCGGCGATTAAATATCACAAAAGGGCTCTATTTGTGTGAAGGAAAAAAAAAAGGTAATTTCATATGGGTACAGTGTTGCATGACCGCGCAATTGTCATCCAGAGTGCAACAGCACTAAAAGCTGAAAATTGGCCTGGACTGGAAGGGAGTATAAGTGGCCGGTAGGCAAGGGGTTAATAGCTGGTTATCCTGTATTTTTTGGCAAGCATGTGTTTCATATCACCCTGTATGTTTGTTTTGTTTTTTTTTTTCTTTTAGTCACGTGACCATTCTATCTGTATCCGTCCTTTTCTTCCCAAATTCAACGTCTCCTCCCAGAACGCCACATTCCAGCTCGATGGTCAATTTGTAAGTGTTCAAATTTTTTTTTTTTTTTTTTTTTTTTTTTATGCGAGTCTATTTTGGCTTTAGTTTCATTAATTTTTTTTTTTTTTTTTTTTTATCCATTTTAACAAAAAAAAAAAAAAAAATAGAGGGCGTGTATTGTAGAAGTTGTTTGATGGATGCCAAACTGTTTCAAACGTTTGTTCTAGATTTTCCCATGTTCTTCTCTGGGTCAATACAAAATGATGGGGAAAGTTTCTAAAGTCAAAGCTGTACGCTTAGTTTTGGATTCACTTTGAATGGGTTGCCCTTTTTTTATGTTTTTTTTTTTTTTTTTTTTTTGTCTGTTCCATTGGGGAGAATTCCCTTCACTTCCTGTCCTGGAGAACAATAATTAAAACTCCTTTTTTTCTTTCTTTCTTTTTCTTCTTTTCTTTTTTTCTTCTTCTTTCTTCTTTTCTTCTTTCTTTTTTCTTTCTTTTTTCTTTTTTCTTCTCCTCCTCCCTTTTTCCTTCCCCTTTTTCCTTCCCCTTTTTCCTTCCCCTTTTTCCTTCCCCTTTTTCCTTCCCCTTTTTCCTTCCCCTTTTTCCTTCCCCTTTTTCCTTCCCCTTTTTCCTTCCCCTTTTTCCTTCCCCTTTTTCCTTCCCCTTTTTCCTTCCCCTTTTTCCTTCCCCTTTTTCCTTCCCCTTTTTCCTTCCCCTTTTTCCTTCTTCTTTCGCTTTCTTCGCTGTAGAGGGATATAAAGACGTTGCAGGTCTGGCATTCCAAGCTTTCCACCAACACCAGCAAGCACGCCTTATTTCAGGAGTTGTCACCAATAACGGTTAGTGTTCTATTACAACTTTCCTTGACTTGTGTGTATAACGAGGAGACTTCTCTGGGAAATCCCGTCTATACAAAACACTCAGCCACAAGGATTTTTATGTTTTTAGGTAAGTGTTTGCTGAATCAGAATGCTAGAACCTAAATTTTGGCAAACCTTCAGACATGGCTGAGTGGAAATACTGCACCTGCTGGTTCAGCACTTTTTGTGTTTTGAAGCGGTTTAGGTGAATTATTTGAAATATACGATTGTGGTTGATACAATGCAATGTTTGTGTGTTGTTTTTTTTCACTGTGTTGGTTGCCAAGTGATTGTGGCACTGTATTCTTGTTAGACGCCTTTTCATCTTACAAGAGAAGAAGCTGCAGGAAAAAAAGTGTTAAAAGCCACATTTTTGCGTGTTTATGCATATTGATGCATTTCGCATTAATGCGTTTTATTGGCCACAATATTTATTCTGGCCATTAGTATGAAATTGGGTGTTTTTTTTTTTTTTTTTTTTTCCTGTCTCTAAGGGCTCACGTACACTGCAGCTGATAAACTCACGTTTAGGAGCTGTTCAGCCTCTTCTTTTTTTTTTTTTTTTCTTTTCTGCAGCCCCTGAACTCTCCCTAATGTTTTCCTATGTGTCCATGTACACCTCTTCATTTACAGGCAGTTGAGTTCACAGTAGTTTCTTTTGAACGCACCAAACTTGTCAATTTTTTATCCGCGTTTCAAACGTGGCAAACCGCGTTTATAAGCATTTGCGTCTGAAATTGTTTTTTAACTCTTTCAGTTCCCGATGCTGTACAGAGCCTTTTTTCATCATGCAAAATGCATGCAAAGTGTTTTCAAGGTACTCAAATGGACAAAACACTGAACACAGGATCCTGCCAAGCTTGTCACACATTGTAATGACCAATTCACACCTCAGACCTCTCCCACCCTTGGAAACAAAAGATCTGTTAATGACCATTCAGACCTCTCCCACCCTTGGAAACAAAAGATATGTTAATGACCATTCACACTTCAATTTCCTCATGAAGACCCCCTGCCAGGTGGCCTTAATGACTCCATCCACCAGACACCTTTCCCACCCTTGGAAACAAAAGAAATGTTAATGAACAACTCATACCTAAGATAATCTCAACACATACTGCTGTCTCTGCTTCTACTCTCTGTATTTCTCTGAAACTGTCTGAAATAGTTAATAATTTACCACTTTTCAGTGAATTCTGGGCATTTGGGAGGTTCTCCTGTGCTTATCTTTAAAAATCACTTCCAAACGCAGCTAAACAGGTTTTGTGTGTGTTTTTTTTTTTTTTTTTTTTTTTTTTTTTTTTTTAACCTACGTTTTCCAGCAGTCAGTTTCCATCGTTCAGAAGTGTCCCGTGTACATGGGGTCTAAGGACTCATGTACACGGAACGTTTGGAAAACTCTTCTGAACGATGGAAACAGACTGCTGGAAAATGTAGGTTAAAAAAACGTCAGTTTAGCTGCGTTTGCACGCGTTTAAAAGATAACCTCAGGAGACCTTCCCGAATGCACTGAAAAACAGTAAAAAATTAACTATTTCAGACATTTTGAGAGAAATATAGAGAGCAGAAGCAGAGAGAGCAGTATGTGTTGAGATGACCTGTCTTTTCTGGTTGTAGTCACTATGGATCCCATCATGAGCATAATGCGGCGCATTCTACCATTGTTTCCTTCATGTGAAACCTGGAACTGCGCTGGTGTACCGGGTCCATTTGAATACATGGAAAACGCTTTGCATGCATTTCTGATGATGAAAAAAAGGCTCCGGACAGCATCTGGATATGGAGCAGTTAGCCGCGTTTACAGGCATTTTGAGTTTGAAACGCTGGTAAAATCTACTTCTGAACACAAGTTTGGTGCATTCAAAAAAAGACTAAATTCAATTGCCTGTAAAGGACAATGTGTACATGGACACATAGGAGAACATTAGGGAGAGTTCAGGGGCTGCTGAAAAAAATGCAGAAAAGCTGCTAAACGTGAGTTTATCAGCTGCAGTGTACATGAGCCCTTACAAGAGAGAAGCTGCAGAATAACCGTGGATTGCCATTAATCCGTTTCTTCCACGTTTCGGTAGATGGGGCAGAGGACCCCATCCATGCTCGGGGAGTAGTCTTTCTGGTGTAAAAGTAGGGTATACGTTGTAATATTTTGGCATGATTTAAAAATGGATTATTCACCTAGGATACCTAATAGGCAATTTTTTGGGGGGTTGTGAAATCTTGGAGTACCTGTCATGTCTGTTTCAGGTTCAGAACGGCGTGTTCACTCTGGAGCTGGGTGTGGACGAGGTGTACACTCTGACAACTCTTAGAGATGGACAGAAAGGGTCTTACCCTGAGCCCCCCAAGCCTTGGCCCTTCCCACGAAACTACAAGGACAACTTTAATGTCCGTAAGTGAGCAGCATGTAGACCGTTGGATGACGTGTGCCTTTTTGTTATTGGGCTCCTCCTCAAATGTATGAATTTAAAGCGTAACTCTACCCTTCTTGACACGTTTCCTACTTTTCTATCCCGCCACCTCCCCTTTTCTCTGCACAGTTATCCGCTTTTTTTTTTTTTCCTCCTTTTTGTTTTCTTACCTTTTTTTTAACAAAAGGTATTTCTTCCCGACCCTTCTTCTGCCATTCTCCTAGGCAAGTCAGCGCCCCCCAATGCCTCTTGGGGTATGTGACGTGGATATCTCAAGAGGTTTTGGGTAGTGGTGCATCGAAATTAAAATTCTGGTGCGGAAAAAAAATTCAAGATGCACTTCTCCGAAAACCGTTTTTAAAAATGTAATATATTTTTTGGAAAAGAAATACTTTGGTTAAGAAAAAACAAAAAAAAAACCCAGCCCAATATATACCCCAAAAAAAAAAAAAAAAAATTACATATATATATATATATATATATATATATATATATATATATATATATATATATATATATATATATATATATATATATATATATACAGAAACCACACGAAACTTAAAAAATATTTTTAAGTATGAGTCAAACAAAAGTAATTGAAAAACTCAAGTTCAATCAAAGTGTTCATTCGGTGAACCCTCCTTTTGGATAACGAAAAATATGTGCATCTGTCATCAATTCCCGTGCAAAGACCTCCTCCACCATATATCTGCTCACCTCACGCAGTGTGACCGCACATTATACAATGTTACGGTCTAACTGCACTTTTGGTCCCAAATGGACTCAGAAGATCAGCTTGCTGAATGAAGACTCCAAAGTAATCTCCCTCCTGATAAGTGTCTTTGTATTAGCCGTATTCCTCATTAAAAAGATCTCCACATAGTGCTTTATCCTTTTATTCATCAATTAAAACATAAGAAATACGTTCTGGAGGTCTATTTTGCACCAGGTATGATGAAGATCTAGTGATGTGCTGATTAGACACTAGATGGCAGTATCATCTCAGCAGCAGAGTCCTGCACATGCTCAAACCAGACACCATCCATATTGTAATGCAAGGCAAAGCACGGGGCCACAATGAATGCTATTGCTTCTGTAATGACGTTCCAAGAGCCGTTTACAGAGTACTACAACTGCTGTCCCACTAAATGGTAACGTCGTGAAGTCATCCGCACACCCCTCCTGGACGCGTTTTGTCACTAGTCACGTGACTTTATCAAGGTATCCCCTTGATAAAGTCACGTGACTTATGACGAAATGTGTCGGAGTGTGTGGATGACGTCATGACGTTACCATTCATTGGGACAGCGGTTGTAGTACTCTGTAAACGGCTCTTGGAACGTCATTACAGCAGTGAGGTCACACTGCGTGAGGTGAGCAGATATATGGTGGAGGAGGTCTTTGTACGTGAGTTTGACAGATGCACATATATTTCGTTATCCAAAGGAGGGTTCACTGAACACTTTTTTCATTGATTTGAACTTGTTTTTGAATGACTTTTGTTTTGATTCATACTTAAACAATATATACAGTTGTGTTCAAAATAATAGCAGTCAGACATCACTAACCGGATCAATCACTGTTTTTGGTAGAAATGATATTTCTACATGGCAAATAATTTCCTAGCAGGTGTAGTAGAGTAATAGAAATCCAACAGACCCAACAGTCATGACATGCATGCTGCTGATTCTGTGTCATTGAATCACTCATTGAAAGGGGCGTGTTCAAAATAATAGCAGTGTGGAGTTCTATTAGTGAGGTCATTCATTCTTTGAAAAACAGGTGGCAATTATTGCCCTTATTTAAGGAAGGAAGGCAGCAAGTGTTGGACATGATGGTTACAGTGCATTTCTCTCTGCAATTCTGAGGAAAATGGGTCGTTCCAGACGTTGTTCAGAAGAACAGCGTACCTTGATTAAAAAGTTGATTGGAGAGGGGAAAACATATAAAGAAGTGCAGAAAATGATCGGCTGCTCAGCTAAAATGGTCGCAAATGCTTTAAAATGGCAACCAAAACCGGAAAGACGTGGAAAAAATTGAAAAACTACCATTCAAATGGATAGAAGAATAGCCAAAATGGCGCGGACTCAGCCAACAATCAGCTCCAGGAAGATGAAAGAAGGTGTGACGTTCCCTGTGAGGACTGTTACAATTAGAAGACGCCTATGTGAAGCCAAGCTATCTGCAAGAAGTCCCCGCAAAGTCCCACTGTTGGAAAAAAGACGTGTGCTGAAGAGGTTACAATCTGCCAAAGAGCACATTGACTGGCCTAAAGAGAAATGGCGCAACATTTTGTGGACTGATGGAAGTAAGATTGTTCTTTTTGGGTCTAGTGGGCGGAGACAGTTTGTCAGACGACCCCCAAACACTGAATTCAAGCCACAGTACACTGTGAAGACTGTGAAGCATGGTGGTGCAAGCATCATGATATGGGGATGTTTCTCATACTACGGTGTTGGGCCTATTTATTGCATACCAGGGATCATGGATCAGTTTGAATACATCAGAATACTTGAAGAGGTCGTGCTGCCTTATGCTGAAGAGGAAATGCCCTTGAAATGGGTGTTCCAACAAGACAACGACCCCAAACACACCAGTAAACGTACAACATCTTGGTTCCAGACCAACAAGATGGACGTTATGGAGTGGCCAGCCCAATCCCCGGATCTTAATCCAATAGAAGACTTGTGGGGTGACATCAAAAATGCCGTTTCTGAGGCAAAACCAAGAAATCGAGAAGAACTGTGGAATGTCGTCCAATCATCCTGGGCTGGAATACCTGATCACAGGGGCCAGAAGTTGGGTGACTCCATGCAACACAGATGTACAGCAGTTCTCAGAAACCGTGCGACTACAACCAAATATTCATGAAGTCATTCAAAGGAAAGCAAAATCTTCAAACATTTCTCAGTTTATATAGTGAATGTTTGAGTTTGTAAAGAATACAAACACTGCGATTTTTTTTTTTTTTTTTTTTTTTTTTTTTTTTTTTTTTTGGGGAACAACATAAATTTGTTGTATTTTTCTTCATGTTTTGATTTGGAATAGAATGTGTCGTGTTCCCAATGCATTTGTGTGGATAGAAATAAAAGCTATTAGAAGGATTTTCAGCTTTTATTCACTTTTTTCAACACACTGCTATTATTTTGAACACAACTGTGTATAAAAAACAAAAACCACACAAAATGTTTTTATTTATATAATATGTATATTTTTATTTTTCATTCAAAGCTGCTGCAGGTCAGAGCCCACCTCATTTCCTTGCTGGAGGAATCCCGGCATTGTCTACCTCAGCGCTTCTCAACCTTTTCAGTCAAGGCACCCTTTAAAATTACGGACAGTCTTGAGGCACCCCATTCTAAAATGTGAAGAACGGTTTCATATAATGCAGCAACATCCACACATGTAGGATGCCCAACGCTAGAGGGGATTTATTCTTCCAAAGCAATACACTTTTGCACACTGCTACTGACTAGTATTCCAATGTTTATACTCTCCGTCAGTTTTTCTCCTCCATCACTGAGCTAATGTGAATCCCAGCATTGATGGAGAGGGGCAGGGGAGGGTCAAACTAGGATGCTGTGCAGGCAGCTGACATCCTCCTTATCAACTGATGTCATTGCTTGTCAGGACTCCCGCGGCTAGAAGGTCGTAATGGTGCACAATGGAAAACTGTGGCTTCGTGTAACTAAAAGGCAGGCTTGTTCCACCCTCTGGCTTATATACAAGTTTTGGGTAATTTTTAGAAAATTTGCCAAGGAACCCCTGAAGAAACCTCAAGGCTCCCCAGGGTGCCTGGGCACCCTGGTTGAGAAAGGCTGGTCTAGCCTGCCTGACTGTCCCAGACCCACCCCTTTCTTTAACTTTTAATCATGGAGGTTCAGCATCACATGTGGGTGCTACTCAGAGTATTGTGGTAATGAGACTCCATGAGCTAAGCAGTGACATTTGAAGATGTGAGATGCTCCTCTGGATTGAAGTCTATTCATAAACCGTTCTTGTGCCCAGGTAACCCTCCGTTCAGCGAGGCTCCGTATTTCGCAGACCAATCTGGAGTTTTCGAATACTTCACAAACATCTCGGACCCCGGAGAGCACACGTTCACCTTCCGGCAGGTGGTGACTCAGCGTCCCATCACCTGGGCGTCTGACGCCCCTCAAGCCATAAGCGTCATTGGAGACTTCACTTGGTGAGTGCCTGCCGCCCTGTCAGGTTTTAATTGCTGTCAGTGTCCCATTGTGGGGAATTCAAAGTAGAATACCTACCAAGAGCCGGCCATACATGCTGCTTTTTTATTCTTCTTTTTTTTTTTTTTTTTTTTTTCTGTTCAACCAGAGGGTTAAACGAAACAAAAAGTGCTGAGCTATTGTATGCTGACAGCGGGAAGACGTCCCCACCATCAGAATGCAATGATCTGTGTTGCTGGCTATAGTTGGCGTCACGGATCATTCGACAAAAGCCCAGTAGGCTGTTCACAAGTTGATTGACTTGTATAGTATCAGCCTGTCCATACATGAATCAAAATTGGAACTGACCGAAATTCGATCCACTTATATGGCCTACTTAACACTAGCCTCCTAACACCTATGCCAACTAACTTGTGTGTGTCTGTGTGTTAAAAAAAACAACAAAATATATACAGTAATACTTCGGTTTACAAATTTAATTCGTTCTGCAGGACTTTTCGTATAGCAAAAAAATTCGTAAACAAACACTTTCCCATAGGAGTGCACTGAAAACCAATTAATCTGTTCCGAAAGGGGGGAGACGAGCGAGCGTCCCCCCCCCCCCCCCCCCCCCCTCCTGAACCATACCAGGCCACATGCCCTCAACATTGGGGGGGGTGCTTTGGAGCAGGGCAACCCCCCCCCTTCAAAACACCTTGTCCCCATATTGATGGACGAGGACCTCTTCCCCACAATCCTGGCCGGTGGTTGTGGGGGTCTGCGGGCAGGGGGCTTATCGGAATCCCCTTCAACCCCCCCCCATGTTAATGAGGATGGGGTACATGGTACCCCATCCTCATACACAAAGTGTAGTGTAATAAAAGACAGGACACGATCTTTGACAAGTCCTTTAACAAAAGAATGTCCCCTGCAGTAGATCCAATGTCAATTGCATGTCAGCCGCCTCCCCGAAAAAAGAAGGGGGGAAAAAAAAAGTTCTGTTCCCGATGCTGGCTGCCAGCCCTCTGCCTCTGAGCTGGCTTGACTGTTCTTAAATATGTAAGGAACAGGGCCATCTGGGACATCACGCATGTGACCCACCCCATGTGACATAGAGGTACTATGCATTTTAGTGGGACATGATTTAAAAAAAATAATTCCAGCACCTTTTTTTGCATGTTTCACACCCATTGAGCAGCCTATTAAAAAAACCCAAAAAAATGAAACCTTTGCAATGCACAGGAACTCAGAAAAAACCGCTTGGACACTGATATAGTGCAGGTAATATGACCTGCTGCACGCAACACCACTGGCAGCCAGGTGAGAGCTCTGTATATACAGCTTCTGCCGTTCACATTTCTTTGTATTCTGGTTTGTAGGTCCAACGTTGCTGTAACCTGCGACATTTACATTGAGACCCCGGACACGGGCAGTGTCTTCATTGCAGCCAGAGTGAATCAAGGTGGATCAGACACCTATGTGGCCAAAGGGATCTATTTCTGGGTGTTGGCCGACGGCACTTATAAAGTCACCGGAGACTTGCGTAAGTATGCATTTAGGGGAGGAGCTTTAACAGGCAGGGACGGCGCATGCATTGCTTAGAGAGGCGTGCCGGGTCATCCCAGAGACCTAAACCATTCTCTAATCTGAGCCAGTTTCTAAAATAACATGACGATGTACATACCAGGGAGACCCATTTATTACTGCTGTCTGCAGCCTTGTTACTGGCTCATCCTCCCTACCACTTGTCCTGAAGTCGGACCATGTCCAGCTGATACTATAACCATGAATGTCCATTTGGTTCCATTTTTTTTGTGCATAGTGGTGGGCCGATGGCTTGTGAACCTGAATATGATGAATATCATTTCTGTCACATACTGACGGTTATATTGGTCCAAGCTGGAACAATGGAACTATGGAAAAAATATCCCTACCTGGAATTCTTCTTTAACCCCTCACCCCCCCAGAGGATTCCCCTTCCCTTTCCCCCTCCCCCCCCACCTTTCTGACCAGGCTGTTGTTTGCGCTAGGGCGCTGTTACTTTAATTGACAATTGTGCGGTCCTGCAACACTGCACCCAAATTAAATTTACGTCCTTTTTTTTTTGTTTTGTTTTTTTTGTTTTTTTTGTCCCCCACAAATAGCTTTCTTGGTATTTGATCACTGGGTTTTTTATTATATGAAGGAAAACAGACATTTCTGCTATAAAATATTTCCAATATAAAAGTTAAAAACAAACAAAACAAATTTCTTCATAAATTCTGTCAAATTCTTCATACATGTCTTTGGTAAAGAAGAAGAGAAAAAAAAAACCCACCACATAAGTGTAAACACTATTATTTTTACACAAACCAATAAATATACAAAGTGTATGTATATGTGTGTGTACACACACACACACGTCCATATATATTTGGACACAGGCACCATTTTTGATTTTTCAGGTATTTACCCAGACATATTTAAGCTATAGTTCTATAATGGTTATGAGCGGACAGTGCGCACTCTCAGGTGTAATTTGAGGGTATGTACAGCCAGATTGGAGGAAGGGTTTAGGAATTACAGCTCTTAAGAGTAGCCATCCCGCCTTTTTCAAGGGACTAAAAGTAATTGGACAATTGAATCAAAAGCTGTTTCATGGCCAGGTGTGGGCTACTCCATTATTTCTTCATCTGTTAAGCAGGTAGTTGATTCTAAGTGTGGTATTTGCATTTGGAATCTATTGCTGTGAACCTTCATCATGTGTTCAAAGAAGCTGTCCATGCAAGTGAAACAGGCCATTGTAAGGCTTCAAAACCGAAACAAATCCATCAGAGAGATAGCAGCAACATTAGGAGTGGCCAAATCAACAGTTTGGTCCATTCTGAGGAAAGAAGAACGCACTGGTGAGCGCAGCAACATAAAGAGGCATGGATGTCCATGGAAGACAACAGTGGTGGATGATCGCAGGATCCGCTCTATGGTAAAGGAAAACCCATTCACAACATCCAGACAAGTGAAGGACACTCTCCAGGAGGTGGGCGTATCATTGTCAGTCTACAATCAAGAGAAGACTTCACGAGAGCAAATACAGAGGGTTCACCACAAGGTACAAACCATTCATAAGCCTCAAGAATAGAAAAGCCAGAATAGAAAAGCCAGAATAGACTTTGCCAAAAAAAACATCTAAAAAAGCCAGACCAGTTCTGGAAAAGCATTCTTTGGACGGATGAAACTAAGATGAATCTGTACCAGAATGACGTGAAGAAAAAAGTGTGGAGAAGGCTTGGAACAGCTCATGATCCAAAGCACACAGCGTCATCTGTAAAACATGGTGAAGGAGGTGTGATGGCATGGGTGGAGGCAGTGTGATGGCATGGGCATGCATGGCTTCCAGTGGTACTGGGTCATTGGTGTTTATTGATCATGTGACAGAAGCAGCCGGATGAATTCCGCAGTGTTCACAGATATACTGTCAGCCCAGATTCAGCCAAAAGCAGCAAAGTTGATTGGACGGCGCTTCACAGTACAGATGGACAAGGATCCAAAACACACTGCAAAAGCAACCCAGGAGCTTTTGAACGAAAAGTGGAATATTCTGTAATGGCCAAGTCAATGACCTGATCTCCACCCCATTGAGCATGCATTTCACTTGCTGAAGGCAAAACTAAAAGGCAGAAAGACCCACAAAGAACAACTGAAGACAGATGCAGTTAGAGCCTGGCAAAGCATCAGAAAGGAGGAAACCCAGTCTTTGGTCATGTCCATGGGTTCCAGACTTCAGGCAAAGCATCGGAAAGGAGGAAACCCAGTCTTTGGTCATGTCCATGGGTTCCAGACTTCAGGCAGTCATTGCCAGTAAAGGATTCCCAACAAAATATTACAAATTAACATTTTATTTAAGATTATATTCAATTCTCCAATTACTTTTGGGACCTTGAAAAAGGGGGGAGGGTTTAGAAATTACAGCTCTTAAGAGTAGCCATCCCCCCAATGTGGCTGCACATACCCTCAAATTAAACCTGACAGTGTGCACTTTCAGCTGATATCCATTATAGAACTATAGCTTGAATATGTTTTGGTAAATACCTGAAAAAACCTAAAATTCTTTGTGTTATAAATTACACACACGCCACACTCACTGGCCTTTTTATTAGGTCCACCTGTTAAATTGCTTGGTAACACAATTTGCTAATCAGCCAATCACTTGGCAGCAACTCAACACATCCCAGTAGATCATCAGTTTTTGAAATACTCAGACCAGTCCATCTGGCAACCAACAACCATGCCAGGTTCAAAATCACTTAAATCCCCTTTCTTCCCCATTCTGATGCTCTGTTTGAACTTCAGCAAGTCTTCTTCACCCCGGCTAGATGCCTAAATGCATTGAGTTGCTGCCACGTGATTGGCTGATTAGCAATTGGTGTTACCAAGCAATTGAACAGTTGTACCTAATTAAGTGGCCGGTGAGTGTATTTATATTAGATTTTTCATTTGTTTTATTTTTTATTCTACTAATGGTGGTTACATAGTTGGTCTGGCTGAAAAAAGACAAAATTCCATCCAGTTCAACCATAAAAAAAAAAAAGTTACAATCCTATACCCACAGTTGATCCAGAGGAAGGCCAAAAAAACCCAGCAAAGCACTATCCAATTTGCTCCTGCTGGGAAAAAAAATATTCCTTCCTGTTCACCCCCCACCCTTCCCCCTCCAGAACATACCAGTCAGCGCTCTCACCCATTGGCTGATCAGATGCCGATCGGCATACCTTTTTCAGTCATACCCCCTTGGGACAAAAGCCGGTCGAACGGCCAGCTTCTGTCGGCCGTACACATGAACTGAATGTTAGCCGGTTTCTATTGGATCAGCCGATGCCACGCGATATTCAGGAGCCAATAATAAAATCTGAAATTCCCCACTAGGCCGGCTCTATTGCGTCTCTTGCGATTGGTTGCGTCTCTTGTGGCGATTGCGCACCCTAATTGTAAGTTTTATTTACAGTCGGGAAGATCGTCCTGATGAAGGGGCTTTCTGGTGTCCGTGCCAGGACGTGGCACACGCTGACCCTTAACGTGGAGGTAAGTCGATGACCATCTGTGTGGACGGGCATTTTTATGGATGTGTGCTTTGGATTTTCGGTTTTTGTAAACCGAAAATATCATCACGATCCCCCAGCCTGCTCTTCTAGTGCCTGCTGATCTGTGTCGGTGGTGGGGTGTTGTGTCGGATCTGTCACTGTGTGGGATCGCTCAGTTCAGCTGCCTGCTGTCAGTGTTTTACCTCCCCCATTGCCTGGGGAATTCCAGCCGGGGATCTGTCAGTGTGGATCCGTCATCCTCCACTCACTGCAACTGTCACCCTGCCACTGCCAGCCACAGATACAGTCCATCCGGGACACTGTGTTCTTAATATTGCTGCTGGTGGCATCTTATGGCACTTATTTTTGCAAATTAAAAGAAATTTTGCATTTTTCATGTGGTGTTGATTTAAAATTTTCTAGTGTGTTTTTTTTTTTTTTTAAATTTTATATTTTTTGGGGGGGAGGCACAAGTGGCCTAGGGCACAAAACAGTCTAGCATCGGCCCTGCCTACAGGGGGTTCCAGGTACACCGGGAACCCCCCCACCCCCCCTTCCTGGGTCTCCTGCATGTAATCGAGAACGACCCCATTCGCAGGTGTGACTAGGGTCTATTGACTGGCGTAATTAAAAAAAAAAAAAAAAAAAAAAAAAGGGATAGTCCACCTTTAGGACCCATTTCTAAAGTTTTTGTACACCTCAGACATGAAATGGGAAAAAGCATATCCCCCTGTAGTGTGTGCTTGTCTCAATCCAGAGCACGAAGTGTCATTTTTGTCTGCTGCCTCCTTCCTCTGACTTTTCCTGACACCAAGAGAAAAATGGTGACAGGGGAGGGACCTCCAGCCCACAGCCTGTGATTGACAGCCTCAGCTCTGTTCCTGTGAGCTGTGTGGAAGGAGGGGGGAGTGTCACTTCCCTCCAATCAGCTCTCGGAGCTCCCTTCACTAATGGAACGTCCGCTCCCTGCCCCCTGTTTTTCAGAGCTGAGTTCCTGTGTAAATTCTGTACTTTGAATGGATGTACAGATGACGGCAGATAAACAGGTACTACTTATGTAGGAGGATTTGTTTCATCTCCGTGTACCACCTGAGGCCAGTCACTTCACTGGGTATATGGGAGGGTTTACACCCATGGAATTCTACTAAGCTTTTTTTTTTGAGCAGATCCTGTGGCCAGACATGGAATAACTGTCTCTCCTTTTTTTTTTTTTTTCCTTTTTCCTTTTTCCCCTCCAGGGTTCCAGTGCTTACGGCCTCCTGAACGGTAATCCCTTGTGGAAAGGCAAAATTACGGTGGGACCGGCTCGTGGCTGGGCCGCTATAGGGACCGGCTCATTTGAGTTTGCACAGTTTGATAACTTTATGATCAAAGCCACAGTTCTGTAACCTCTGAACGGCGTCCGGCGACCTGATTGTAGCACTGACCGCGGCTGTACTGTGAACGAAGGGGGAGGGGCGCTTCTCACACACTCCAATTGTGTCTGTAGGGGACGTAGCACCAGGGTGGTTGCTGCAAACATGGACTGCATTCTACGACGGCGATGGATATGGCGGTACGGTTCGGAGACATTTACACTGTATAGACTTGAATTCTGGTTTTCAGAGATGCGTCTCCTTCTCTGGGTTTTTTTGCACTTAATAATTTTTTTCTTTGGAAAAAAAAAAAACTTGCAGGCACTCTATTCCTACAATCAATCATTCATGAATTAATTAATCAACTTAAGTAATTTCATTAATGGGGGGAAAAAATATATATATTCGTATGTTTGTTTAATTCATATAATATATATAGTTTAATTAAACATGCATATATAAAAACATTTTCTTAACTTAATTTATATTTAAACATATATTTATTAAAAAAAAAATTTTCTTCCCATTAATGAAATTAAGTTGATTAATTCATGAATATGAATTTGGTTAAAAAAAAGAAAAAATTTATATATATATATATATATATATATATATATATATAATATTTATTTTTTTTTTTTTTTTTTTTCCACCAAATTCATATTCATGAATTAATTAGTTAATTAACTTAATTTCAATAATGGGAAAAACAAAATGTTGGATGTATGTGTGTGTGTGTGTGTGTTTAATTAAACTATATATATAAAAAGTTTATTTTTAATATATATATATATATATACAGTCATGGCCGAAATTGTTGGCACCCTTGATATTTTTCCTGAAAATCAAGTATTTCACACAAAAAAGGTATTGCATTAACACATGTTTTGCTATACACATGTTTATTCCCTTTGTATGTATTGGAACAAATATAAAACAGAGGCAGAAAAGCAAATATGACATAATGTCACACAAAACCCGAAAAATGGGCTGGACAAAAGTATTGGCACCCTTAACTTAATATTTGGTTGCACACCCTTTGGAAAACATAACTGAAATCAGTCGCTTCCTATAACCATCAATAAGCTTCTGACACCTCTCACCCGGAATTTTGGACCACTCTTCCTTTGCAAACAGCTCCAGGTCTCTCTTATTGGAAGGACACCTTTTCCCAACAGCAATTTTAAGATCTCTCCACAGGTGTTCAATGGGATTTAGATCTGGGCTCATTGCTGGCCACTTCAGAACTCTCCAGCGCTTCTTTGCCATCCATTTCTGAGTGCTTTTTGACGTATGTTTGGGGTCATTGTCCTGCTGGAAGACCCAGGATCTTGGACGCAAACCCAGCTTTCTGACACTGGGCCCTACAGTGCGACCCAAAATCCTTTGGTAATCCTCAGATTTCATGATGCCTTGCACACAGTCAAGGCACCCAGTGCCAGAGGCAGCAAAACAACCCCAAAACATCATTGAACCTCCACCATATTTTACCGTAGGTACTGTGTTTTGTTCTTTGTAGGCCTCATTCCGTTTTCGGTAAACAGTAGAATGATGTGCTTTACCGAAAAGCTCTATCTTGGTCTCATCTGTCCACAAGACGTTTTCCCAGAAGGCTTTTGGCTTACTCAAGTACATTTTGGCAAACTGTAGTCTTGCTTTTTTATGTCTCTGTGTCAGCAGTGGGGTCCTCCTGGGTCTCCTGCCATAGCGTTTCATTTCATTTAAATGTCGACGGATAGTTCGCGCTGACACTGATGCTCCCTGAGCCTGCAGGACAGCTTGAATGTCTTTGGAACATGTTTGGGGCTGCTTATCCACCATCCGGACTATTCTGCGTTGCAATCTTTCATAAATTTTCCTCATCCGTCCACGACCAGGGAGATTAGCTACAGTGCCATGGGTTGCAAACTTCTTGATAATGTTGCGCACTGTGGACAAAGGCAAATCTAGTTCTCTGGAGATGGACTTGTAACCTTGAGATTGTTGATATTTTGCCACAATTTTGGTTCTCAGGTCCTCAGACAGTTCTCGTCTCCTCTTTCTGTTGTCCATGCTTAGTGTGGCACAGACAGACACACAATGCAAAGGTTAAGTGAACGTCTCTCCTTTTTATCTGCTTTCAGGTGTGATTTCTATATTGCCCACACCTGTTACTTGCCCCAGGTGAGTTTACAGGAGCATCACATGCTTGTAACATTCTTATTTATCCGCAGTTGTGAAAGGGTGCCAATACTTTTGTCCAGCCCATTTTTGGAGGTTTGTGTGACATTATGTCGAATTTGCTTTCTTTCCTCCCTTTTTTTGTTTTGTCCCAATACACACAAAGGGAATAAACATGTGTATAGCAAAACATGTGTTAATGCAATACGTTTCGTGAGAAATACATGATTTTCAGGAAAAATATCAAGGGTGCCAACAATTTCGGCCATGACTGTATATATATATATATATATATATATATATATATATATATATATATATATATACACAGAATGAATATTTAATATATGTGCCTTTAGGTTATTACGCAGAAATAACTGGAATTGAGATTATCATTTTCTAATGTCAGTTGATAAGTAATACTGGGGAGATCTGGACGACAAGCATGGATGTGAGACCGTAACAGCAAATATACGCCTGTTAGACCCCCAAAACAGGGTCCATTATATGGAAATTGTGTGATCCGGAATGATGTGAAAAAAATGCATCAGTGTGCGTCCACGTTAGATTGCAACTCCCCGTCCATATCACTGGGTGTAGGATGACTGAGGAGATCTGTATGATGACGAGAAGCTGTGAGGGGTTGAGCAGTGAGGGCCTTTCCTGGGATGAAAATCCGTTTATACATATTGTCTGTTTTAAAGTAGAATCTCAGCCTAAACCTAACTAGTCTTTTAAAAAAAAAAAAAAAATGCCGCCACCCCCACCATCATCAACACCATGACCACCACCCCCACCATCATCAACACCATGACCGCCACCCCCACCATCAACACCATGACCATGATTGAACCTGTGTAAGAAAGATAGATATATTTTATATACTTACTTTTTTTTTTTTTTTTCTGCCCGCTCTGGTGTTCATGTGATCCCCTATGTCAGCCAGTGGCTGCTGCAGGGGAGAGGAGGGAGTGCCAACAATGGCTGGGAATTCTGGGAGTGGTGATGTCACCTGTAGGCTCCCATGTCCTACCTGTTGTTGGCACTCCCTCCTCTCCCCTGCAGCCACCATTGGGGGGGGGGGAATCCATTAACTGGACCGGACCAGAGCGGGCTGAAAGTGGGTAAGTACATGATCATTCTTACATGGGATAGTGACAGTAGGTGTCGGGAGGGGGAGGGAACATTTTGAAGACTTTCTAGGTTTAGGCTAGAATTCTACATTGGGCATTTGAAGCGCACAAGGTAGACGGCTTATTTTATTCATTGTAAAGGGAATTATAATGGTTTTGTGTCAATGGTTTGTTTTTTGTTTTTTTTTCCATTTACATGGTGCGCACAACTTATGTACAGAGATTTGTCTAGCACATGGCAGTAGGTGTTTGCCTTCAGACAGTCTCTCTCAGATTGAAATTACCTACAGCCCTATCTGCTCTATCTTCTTCTGCGGTCTCTGAATTTGGAGAAAACTATTGAGCTCTTTGAACTGGCTTTCTACAGCAGAATAGCTAAGAATAGCCAGGTGAACATGGAGAGAGGAGTCAGGAAGTGACACCTACTGGCTGGAAATGAAAGTTAAAAAAATGTACAATGTACCCCATTAAAAAAAGTTTGTATTTAAGTCCTGAACATAACATCTTTGCAATTTTCCATTATACATTCCCTTCTTAAATATCACATTTGTTTGCTACCTCTTATTCTTCTTTCACTTTCTGCTAAATGGAACAAATATTGAAAGAAATGACTGTATTTATATTTAATAACTTCCTGTGTGCCTTTCTTCTTGTAAATCATTGATGATGATTAAAAAAATTACTAAATTGAACAGTTCTGTTGTGTTTTTTTTTATATAAAGGTCTGGCAATGGTTGGGCTTGACAAATTTTTGCTTTAAATCTTGGAGCCAGCTAAAATAAAAGTTAGGTTTTTTGTTTGTTTTTGTTGTTGTGTTTCGTGTTTGTGTTTTTTTTTTTTTTTTTTTTAGAGTACTGCATGTTGTCAGGGCAAGGCATCTTTTGGGTGACAAGCTTCACACGATGAGATTTGCCGCATGACAATCACGGCAAAGCCGCACCACGTTTTAGGCGCTGTTGAAAATTATGGCACCTGAACTTGCGTTTTGCAATCACGATTCTGCCGTGATCCCAGGTGTGAATGGAGCAGCTCTGGTTCACGCGTGTTCGATTTTTGGATGTATTTTCAAACCCACAGATTTGCATGACAGGCTAGATAGTACAGTTGTGGCCAAAATTATTCAACCCCCACTGAAATTGAGTGTTTTGGCCAGTTTGACATTGCTTTTGATCATTCAGTCATCTTGCTTACATTTACATTAAAGAGGCACTTGTAGGTCAGACAAATATAACATAACAGTTATAATGAAATAACCACAAATGTCTTTTCTGTGCTCACAGCATTATCAGTTTTATTCAACCCCCAAGTGACATTCAATCTTAGTACTTAGTACAGCATCCTTTTACAGTTATAACAGCTTTTAAACGTGAAGCATAGCTTGACACAAGTGTCTTGCAGCGATCTACGGGTATCTTCGCCCATTCTTCATGGGCAAAGGCCTCCAGTTCAGTCACATTCTTAGGCTTGCGCACTGCAACTGCTTTCTTTAAGTCCCACCAGAGGTTCTCAATCGGATTTAAGTCTGGTGACTGCGATGGCCACTCCAAAATGTTCCAGCCTTTCCTCTGCAACCATGCTCTAGTGGACTTGGAGGTATGCTTGGGATCATTGTCCTGTTGAAAGGTCCAACGTCTCCCAAGCCTCAGGTGTGTGACGGACTGCATCACGTTTCCATCCAATATCTCCTGGTACTGAAGAGAATTCATGGTACCTTGCACACGCTGAAGCTTCCCTGTACCTGCAGAAGCAAAACAGCCCCAAAGCATGATTGACCCTCCACCATGCTTCACAGTAGGCAAGGTGTTCTTTTCATCATAGGCCTTGTTCTTCCTCCTCCAAACATAGCGTTGATCCATGGGCCCAAACAGTTCTAATTTTGTTTCATCAGTCCACAGAACACTATCCCACAACTTTTGTGGTTTGTCCACATGGCTTTTGGCATACTGCAGTCGACTCTTCTTATTCTTTGGAGACAGCAAGGGGGTACGCCTGGGAGTTCTGGCACGGAGGCCTTCATTACGCAGTGTGCGTCTTATTGTCTGGGCTGAAACTTCTGTACCCACATCTGACAAATCTTTTCTCAGTTCCTCAGCAGTCACACGGGGACTTCTCTCCACTCTACGCTTCAGGTAGCGCACAGCAGTCGAAGTCAGCATCTTCTTTCTGCCACGACCAGGTAGCGTTTCAACAGTGCCCTTTGCCTTGAATTTGCGAATGATGCTTCCTAAGGTGTCTCTTGGTATGTTTAACATCTTTGCAATCTTCTTATAGCCATTGCCCTTCCTGTGAAGAGAAATCACCTCTTCTCTTGTCTTCCTGGACCATTCTCTTGCCTTCACCATGTTTGTAACCACACCAGTAAATGTCTAGAAGGAGCTGAGTATCACAGTCATTTTAAAGCTGCCTAATTGGTGCTTATTATGCTTGATTGCTGCTCGGTGACATCCACAGGTGTTTTCAATACCTGATGGAAAGCACCTGTATGAACCTCTGTTCTTCAGAGTGGTAGTCTTTAAGGGGTTGAATAATTGTGGCAATGAAGAAACCACATAAGAACCATTTACTACTGTATTACATAAACAATTGATGTCATTTTAGTTGCATTTGGGTAGTTACAACGTCCTTGTAGGATTTGATTCTGAATACAATTCCAAATGTACACTATAGTCCCTAAACCCCTTTACAGCATTGGGGGTTGAATAATTTTGGCCACAACTGTATGTGCTGCTATTGAGGGTGGCTCACACAGATGCAATCCACATGCGTCGTGTTTTGAATGCCATTAGAAAAAGGTTCCTGTGTGAGTTTGTAGCGGTGCGTTCCAGACTCACAAAGGATAGAATAGAGTGGCATGTGGAGAGAAGTGTTCCTATAGGATTGCGATTGATAGGAGTTTTTGCGCGGAAGTCGATGGGCGGCAATTTTTGCACGGAAGTCAATGGGCGGCGATTTTTGCACGGAAGTTGGTGGGAGGCTATTTTTGCACGGAAGTTGGTGGGAGGCTATTTTTGTACGGAAGTTGGTGGGAGGCTATTTTTGCACGGAAGTTGGTGGGAGGCTATTTTTGCACGGAAGTTGGTGGGAGGCTATTTTTGCACGGAAGTTGGTGGGAGGCTATTTTTGTACGGAAGTTGGTGGGAGGCTATTTTTGTACGGAAGTTGGTGGGAGGCTATTTTTGTACGGAAGTTGGTGGGAGGCTATTTTTGTACGGAAGTTGGTGGGAGGCTATTTTTGTACGGAAGTTGGTGGGAGGCTATTTTTGTACGGAAGTTGGTGGGAGGCTATTTTCCAACGGAAGTTGGTGGGAGGCTATTTTTGCACGGAAGTTGGTGGGAGGCGATTTTTGCACGGTAGTCGGTGGGAGGCGATTTTTGCACGGTAGTCGGTGGGAGGCGATTTTTGCACGGTAGTCGGTGGGAGGCGATTTTTGCACGGTAGTCGGTGGGAGGCGATTTTTGCACGGTAGTCGGTAGGACACTATTATTTATTTATTTTTTTTTTTTCTTTTCACAGAAGTCAGTGGGAGTGTGTGAAACCCAGGCACCAGGATGCAAATCTAGTTGTCATGGCGACCTGGGATTTGTCGAGTCCTGCATGCAGGAGTAAATGGCAGTTCATGGTAAGCCCATTGCCAGAAACTGATTAAAACTTTGACCCATTGTGTTCCTCTTAAATTTTTTTTTTTTTTTTTTTTTTTAATATGCTACTTGGTACAACTGAAAATTCAGCTTTTTATTAATATTCTAGTGTGCAGGGTTTTAGACTTGAGGTGTGTGTGGTGGTTTTTTTTTTTTTTTTTTTCTTGGGAGAGTGCATGTGACCAGCACAGGGCAATCAGCACTGTCCAGACAGAAGTCAGGGGTCCTGCATCTTCCTACAGGAGAATGAAAACTCCTACAAGCTGTAACCAGTGCTCAGCTGGACACTGATAGAAGTCACAAGACTGCTATATACTGCTGATGAGAAAAGGTATTTAGCAGTTTATATTTACTACAATGATTGCATTTTCATGTTCTGTGTACTGTAGGAGAGTGGATATAGTGAGTGCGGGGTCCGGGGAGAGCGGATGTGGTGAGTGCGGGGTCCGGGGAGAGCGGATGTGGTGAGTGCGGGGTCCGGGGAGAGCGGATGTGGTGAGTGCGGGGTCCAGGGAGAGCGGATGTGGTGAGTGCGGGGTCCGGGGAGAGCGGATGTGGTGAGTGCGGGGTCCGGGGAGAGCGGATGTGGTGAGTGCGGGGTCCGGGGAGAGCGGATGTGGTGAGTGCGGGGTCCGGGGAGAGCGGATGTGGTGAGTGCGGGGTCCGGGGAGAGCGGATGTGGTGAGTGCGGGGTCCGGGGAGAGCGGATGTGGTGAGTGCGGGGTCCGGGGAGAGCGGATGTGGTGAGTGCGGGGTCCGGGGAGAGCGGATGTGGTGAGTGCGGGGTCCGGGGAGAGCGGATGTGGTGAATGCAGGGTCTGGGGTTTAGTAACACTTTAACGCATAATGTGCAGGAGCATTGTCATGGTGGAGAATCCACTTGTCAGGCCAGACTTCCAGTCTCTTCCTCTAAACAGATCCCTGTTCATTTTCCACATTTGAATTTGTCCTTTGCGTTTTTGACTGCCCACTTCTTGTGTCATCATGGACATCTTCCTGCACCCCCTTAAACTGTCTACGGCATTCAAAAACACTTGATTTCTTCTTGGAACGTCCACCATTACTGCTGTAACGGCTAAAATTTCACTCACATTTTTGCCAATTTTAACACAATATGATGTTAATCCGCTGCTTCAGATTCCTGTCACTCATTTTATGCAATTCAAACATGTGTGATGAAGTGTTCTCAATGGCGACCACTTCCTGTTATCTCACATATATATTCTTATTATTATAGCCAAATTTACCACCCTAACTCCTCCCACAGTTTTTACACTACATAGACAGTAATACACCGACGTGCGGATTGTTCCCGATTGGTGTATTACTTTGTGGAACGTTTTGCTGAATGGTTCACGAAATATCGGCGTTTTGTGGTGAAATTGGTCCCATAGGAATGAATGGCGGAATGTTCAAAACTAGAGTGTGAGCTGAAAAATCAGGACATGATTTCTAAACTGCCATCACTCCCTCATTTTCAAGCCCACCTACACAAATCTTATATTAAAACGTTCAGCTATCCCTGCTGTCACTAACAATGTCCATGGCTAAGCCATAGTCCTGATTAGTTTTCACAATATGACCATTTGTTTGCAACTCACGCCGCCCATTGACATTCATTGAAACTGCACTCTAGCCAGCTCAAATTTTAAGGGCAATTTCTAAACGGCGACTGTGCCTTCATTTTTAATATTTCAGAGACATACTATGCATCAAAATGTAGGTCTGGGTCTTGTGATTCTCACAATATAAAGCTCTTCGATGTAGGATTTATAATTTTTAAACTACAACCATTTGAAGATGGCAACCGCCAGTGAAGTGAGCAAGTTGGAGCAGTTTGTTTTTAACCGCTCTTCTCTGCCCTTGCTGTAGAGTGAGTTGCCATAGGAACCTAGGTGTGTGAGCAGGCAGCAGAGTGACAAAAGCTAGAGTGTGAGTTGTAGACTACTGGTGGAGGCAAGAACACTTCACACAATTTCCCCAGAAATTGTAGCTTTTCTAGTTTCTTCTGTTCTGTAAATACTGGTCTGCCACCCAGGTGAGTGCAAGTCAGCATGACAGAACATGGTCAAGTCTGTTTGGCGGTGTGACTCTTCACCACGGGGCTACACCACGGGCATTTCCACACCTCATATACACGCATGTCAGAGGAATACATTAGTCACCTTTTTAGTTGGGCATCCATAGACCTGAGAGATGAGGAGCCAGTCTGGGGAATAGTTGGTATTGGGCATCCATAGACCTGAGAGATGAGGAGCCAGTCTGGGGAATAGTTGGTATTGGGCATCCATAGACCTGAGAGATGAGGAGCCAGTCTGGGGAATAGTTGGTATTGGGCATCCATAGACCTGAGAGATGAGGAGCCAGTCTGGGGAATAGTTGGTATTGGGCATCCATAGACCTGAGAGATGAGGAGCCAGTCTGGGGAATAGTTGGTATTGGGCATCCATAGACCTGAGAGATGAGGAGCCAGTCTGGGGAATAGTTGGTATTGGGCATCCATAGACCTGAGAGATGAGGAGCCAGTCTGGGGAATAGTTGGTATTCTCTGTCCTGGCTGTATCATTACATACTGGTTGCGGTTTGTCCCACCTCCGAGCCATCAGGCCCATGTGTATGTTCGTTCTCTGGAGAGCGTTTGCGTGGGCAGCAGAAATTGAATATTTAGTCCATCCCCTGAGCACCACCAGAGAACATTAGGACTTGCCTAGTGCCCTGAGAATATTCTTTATCCATCCAGAGTTGAGAAACATCCTTTCATATCTGTAAGCACCTTTACAATCAGATGTAGTCAACAATGGGCAGCACAGTGGTTAAATGGTTGGCTCTTCCCCCTGGCAGTACTCGGGTCGTTGGTTCGAATCTCAACCACGGCGCCACCTGCCTGGAGTTTGCATGTTCTCCCTGTGCCTGTGTGGGTTTCCATTGTGTACTCTGGTTTCCTCCCACACTCCAAAGACATGCTGGTAGGTGAATTGTCTCCTGTATAAATTGTATATGTTTATGTATGAATGTGAGTTGGGGACCTTAGATTGTACGCCCTTTGAGGGTTAGGGATCTTAGATTGTACGCCCCTTGTGGGTTAGGGACCTTAGATTGTACGCCCCTTGAGGGTTAGGGACTGATGTGAATGTACAATATATATGTAAAACGCTGCATAAATTGACAGCTATATACGGTAAGTGCCTAAAATAAATTAATAAACAATGGTGGCCAAAATCCAGGTTAAAGGGAACCACAGGGAAAGGTAGAACCTTGGTTGGATTCTTCATTCCAGTCTCCCTACTGGAGAAGCGTTCCACTCTGTTCCTACCTAGTAAGGAAGGGAAAGTCTTTGCAGTTGGGACATAGTGAAAAAACCCAACAGAGGATCTAAATACCCCCCCCCCCCCCATCAAAATAAATATACATTTGGTTGGAGTTGTTTTGTCTGGGGAAAAATGTCAAAGCTACCCTTACAATGGGGCTCCATCTGCACTGCAAAGGTTAAATGCTTGTCTAGGGTAGCATTAAACTGATTCACGCACCTTATCCTCACCTAGCAGCCAGGACTCTCCTCTTCCTTCAATGGCCCTGGAACACCATCACTCTACATTCTGGGTGCATACTGCCATAAATATTAGTACCACTGGGTGCGCCATCTTTCAGCCTTCTGTAGATTTTTACAGGCTCCTGGCAGCGGGGTGGATGGTGCACCAGTGATCTCCACTTGTACCAAAGTGCCGGGATCCCACATATCGGAGCCAAATGCCTGCCCAGTATGCATAAGGCCCCAGTGCAGCCTTTCTCAACCTTCTTACCCTAGAGCAGGGGGTCTCCAAACCTCCTAACCAAGGGACCAGTTTAGTGTCCTACAGACTTCAGGTGAGCTGGACTGTGACCAATGGGGATGCCCCAGCATCAGTGGGAATAGACAAGGTTCCAGTCTTCGTGGTCAGTGGGAGTAAAACTACATGGTACCTGTGGTCAGCAGGAGGAGGAATACTGCCCATTGGTGGCAGTGGGAGGAGTAGCGCCCCATCATAGGGTTGGTGTCAGTGGGAGGAATGGTTTCCCACTGTTGGTGTTAGTGGAAGCAATGGTGTCCCATCAGCGATGTCGGTGGAAGGAATCGTGTTCCACTGTTGGGGTCGGTTGGAGGAATAGTGTCCCGTAATTGGTGTCAGTGCGAGGAATAGTGTCCCACTGTTGGAGTTAGTGAAAAGAATGGTGTCCCATCAATGGCGGCAGTGAGAGGAATGGTGTCCCATCATTGGTGGCAGTGGCAGGAGTAGTGCCCCATCATAGGGTTGGTGTCAGTGGGAGGAACGGTTTCCCACTGCTAGGGTCAGTGGGAGCAATGGTGTCACATCAGCGATGTTAGTGGAAGGAATAGTGTTCCACTGTTGGTGTCAGTGAAAAGAATGGTATCCCGTCATTGGGAAGAATAGTGTCCCACTGTTGGTGTCAGTGAAAGGAGTGGTGTCAGGGATAGGAATGGTGTCCCATCTTTGGCAGTGGGAGGAGAGGTGCTCCATCCTAGGGTTGGTGTCAGTGGGAGGAACGGTTTCTCACTCTTGGTGGCAGTGGAAGGAATAGTGTTTCACTGTTTGTGTCCGTGCAAAGAATGGTGTCCCATTATTGGTGTCAGTGGGAGCAATAGTGTCCCATTAATGGTGTCAGTGGGAGGAATGGTGTCCCATCATTGATGGCAGTGGGAGAAGTAGTGCCCCATCATAGGGTTGGCATCAGTGGGAGGAACGGTTTCCCACTGTTTGGTGTCAGTGGAAGGAATAGTGTTCCACTGTTGGTGTCAATGAAAAGAATAGTGTCTCATCATTGATATCAGTGGGAGGAATAGTGTCCCACTGTTGGTGTCAGTGGGAGGAATAGCGGTGCACTGTTTTATATCAGTGAGAGGCCCAAAGACCTGATGAAGGCAAGCAAAGGGCTGCAGTTTGGAGACCACTGCCCTAGGATTAAAATTGAAATAATTTTCATGTCCTGGGGAACCCCTGCTAAAACCAATTCATCGGGAGGCAGTGGTGAGAATTCTCCCCTAACATTGTAATCAGGATACTCCCCCCCCCCCCCCCCCCCCCGCCTTGCAGATGGCCAAAAGATTGTTGTTGTCATGCTGCTGACATTACCAAGTGGTGTTGGCCCTGGAACTATGAAGGCACCCTCAAAGAAGAAGACAATCGGCCCCTTAGCAACCTATGGAGGAACCTTTTGGGTTCCATGGACACCTGGTTGAGCTTCTCCCTCTAGGGTAGCCATCCTCAACCAGGTGTCCATGGAACCCAAAAGGTTCCTGCATACTGGACTCTAAGAACTTTGAGGATGGCTACCCTAGAGCGAGAAGCTCAAAGTTCTTAGAGTCCAGTATGGAGGAACCTTTTGGGTTCCATGGATACTTGGTTGAGGATGGCTACCCTAGAGGGAGAAGCAAAAAGTTCTCTTGGAGTCCAGTATGGGGTAGAGTAGGGTTGGCCAACTCCCATGCATACCCAAAGGCTTGGTAAAGTTGGCCCCCGATGAGCCCATTAGGGCACGTCTTGGTTTGTGGGCCCAGCAACCTGGCTGTCTAGCCATGTGTTTTTCACACATGGTAACCTCTGCTGGTGGTTTTCATCATGTGTTCTGTCGGAAGTGGCGAGGAATGTGACGGTTTGCGGTACATGCTCCAGAAAACGGATGTCAACAGTTTTATTGCCGGTCTTTTGTACAGTTTTCTTGTAACCGCGCCAACCATCATCAAATACCACTTTATACAAGCAGCCCATTCTTATGGAAGCCGTCCTCGCTATACATACCGCGGTGAATACCGCGTGCCGCTGAATACACAGGTAAACACGCCGAGGGCTCCTACAAAGACCATTTATTTTAAAACTACTTGAAAGTGCCCTCCCTGTCCCCCCCACCCCCTCCGCTTTACTAACCGTCTTTGTACAAAGGCAACAAATAGCGTCTTCTTCTTTGTCGCTCTTTGTTCCACTCAATCGATGACCTTCTCTCCCCGCGCATTGCTTGGCTTTCGCTGGCTTTTAATGGCGCCTTTCTGAATAGGCTTGTTGGCAGTGGCGGCTTCCAGTGGGCGTTCGGATCCTCTGCACTTTAGCTGAAGAAATAGCAGATGCTTTATGCGAAGAATGCTGCAGGTCCACGGTGGAGATGAAATGCGCACTATGTAACGGCGATATCGCGGAAAGTTTGTTCAACAACAACCTTGAAACTTTGAATGGGAATTGTTGAAAGACATGAGGGGGGGGGGGGCTTCTATTTACAGTGGAGCCACGCTTTAGTTGTAGCCCTGATTTTTGTCCGCTGTTTACAGAAGCTTTGTGAATACAGAGGAAGTGGGGGGACCGTCTCTGCCCTGGAGGGCTGCGGGTCATCTGGTGCAAATGCTTGACAGAGGGGTGCCAGAACTGCGCCAACACTGTTGAATTCAGTCCTATCACTCCATGCGGTTTAGTTGTAGCTCTGACTTTTGCCTGCTCTTTACAGAAGCCTTGTGAATACTGAGGAAGAGGAGGAATGTCTCTTCCCTGGAGAGCTGTGGGTCATCTGGTGCAGAGACATTCCTCCCCTTCCTCAGTATTCACAAAGCTTCTGTAAAGAGCAGGCAAAAGTCAGGGCTACAGCTAAAGTGCATGGAGTGATAGGACTGAACTCCCTTGCGAATTCAACAGTGTTGGTGCAATTCTGGCACCCTTCTGTCAAGCATTTGCACCAGATGACCCGCAGCCCTCCAGCGCTGAGACGTGTCCCCCCCTCTGTATTCACAAAGCTTCTGTAAAGAGCAGACAAAAATCAGGGCTACAACTAAAGCGCATGGAGTGATAGGACTGAACTCCCTTGCGAATGCAAAAGTGTTGGCGCAGTGATGGCATCTCTCTGTCAAGCATTTGCACCAGATGACCCGCAGCTCTCCAGGGCCAATGCTTGATGGAGGGGTGCCGGCACTTCGCAAGGGAGTTCAGTCCTATCACTCCATGCGTGAAATGCATAACCTCATAGATGGTGGTGCCTCTCAGCCCCTTAAGGGGTTTCTGATGCTGAGAGGCGGGGTGGGGTTTCTGATTGGATGTCACAGTGGTCACATGATTTGAAAGCTCCCAATTGCAAGTAGAGATCAGGAGCTGTCCATTAACCGATGGTAACTGTTCTGGGAGTGCGCTGTCAGCACAGCTGTTTACATTCTAGTATACATTTAACCCCTTGCCCTCCAGAGGATTCCACCCTCCTCCCCCCCCCCCCCCCTTCCTGACCAGGCCATTTTTTTGCAATACGGTGCTGCGTTACTTTAACTGACAATTGCACAGTCATGCAACGCTGCACTCAAATGAAATTTTGTCCTTTTTTTTCCCAATTGAGCTCTCTATTTGGTCGTCTGTGCGATTTTTAATTTCTTGCGCTATAAACAAAAAGACTGACAATTTTGAAAAAAAAAACATTTTTGCCTCTTTGGTATAAAACATGTCCAGTAAAAATTGTTAAATCAAATTTCGTCATAAGTTTAGGCCAAAATGTATTCCACTCCATGTCTTTGCGTGAAAAAAAAAAAAAAATCCCAATACGTGTAAATTAATTGGTTTATGTGAAAGTTTTTGTATAGCGTTTACAAATGGCAGTGTATATACTGGAATATTTTTGTAGTATTGGCGGCGATCAGCAGGACTGTGGCGAGCGTTCAGACACTGGGGGGGTTGGATGGACGGACTGACTAACTGCCACTGACATCCCCAGTGACACTGATATAGTGATCAGTGCTAATAAAAAGCACTGATTCTATACTAATGGCACTGGGCAGGAAGGGGTTAACATGAGGGGCAATCAAAGGGTTAAGAGTGTGTGGTCCTTTCATTTTTGTTTGAGCCGTGTATTAAGATGGATCATTTGCTATCAGTGGGCTTCCAATGCACATTTAATATCGCAGCATTTGCAGCGGACGTTCCGGATTGTTTTACACTAGAACACATAAATGGTTCACATCTGTGTGCTGCAATATCCAAGATTGCAAGTGTATTGTGTGGCCTAAATGCACTGGGGAGATATTGAAAATCGTATAATTCTGTGTTATAAATGCAGCCCAACGTCACCCAACACTAAGGACGACTTTCAGTGATGATATAAAATGCACTGCCTCCCCTGGTGCACTAGATGGCGCTCTGGCTGCTTTAAAGCATAACCTTGAAAAGCAAATACTGATGTTTTCCAGACAGGGGTCATGTAAAGGGGCTGAGATGTTTGCTGTAATCATTGATATAGCGCCAACATAGTCTGCGGCCCTGTACAGCGCACACAAAGCCATTCAACTTGTTCCTGCTGGGGAGGGACCAGAGGGGCCACTCTTGTTCCATTCTGTGCAGCGGCTAGCTAAGCCTGGGAGAGGAGCAGGCCGGGGTCTGTATGAGGTGCGCTCACATCTGTCCTGGGCAACAGGTTTGTCTTTTATGAAATCCTAAAACACTGAAAAGTCACAGGTGACTGCTGGGATTTTATATAGAACACAGAGCGCACACAGCATAGCCTGCACACACAGCACAGAGCGCACACAGCATAGACTGCACAGAGCGCACACAGCATAGCCTGCACACACAGCACAGAGCGCACACAGCATAGACTGCACAGAGCGCACACAGCATAGCCTGCACACACAGCACAGAGCGCACACAGTATAGACTGCACAGAGCGCACACAGCATAGCCTGCACACACAGCACAGAGCGCACACAGTATAGACTGCACAGAGCACAGACTTCACTATATCCGCTCTCCCCGGACCCTGCATTCACTATATCCGCTCTCTCCGGACCCCGCATTCACTATATCCGCTCTCCCCGGACCCTGCATTCACTATATCCGCTCTCTCCGGACCCCGCATTCACTATATCCGCTCTCCCCGGACCCTGCATTCACTATATCCGCTCTCCCCGGACCCTGCATTCACTATATCCGGTCTCCCCGGACCCCGCATTCACTACATCCGGTCTCCCAGGACCCCGCATTCACTATATCTGGTCTCCCCGGACCCCGCATTCACTATATCTGGTCTCCCCGGACCCCGCATTCACTATATCCGCTCTCCCCGGACCCCGCATTCACTATATCCGCTCTCCCCGGACCCCGCATTCACTATATCCGCTCTCCCCGGACCCCGCATTCACTATATCCGGTCTCCCCGGACCCCGCATTCACTATATCTGCTCTCCCCGGACCTTGCATTCACTATATCCGCTCTCCCCGGACCTTGCATTCACTATATCCGGTCTCCCCGGACCCTGCATTCACTATATCCGGTCTCCCCGGACCCTGCATTCACTATATCCGGTCTCCCCGGACCCTGCATTCACTATATCTGGTCTCCCCGGACCCTGCATTCACTATATCCGGTCTCCCCGGACCCTGCATTCACTATATCTGGTCTTCTCGGACCCCGCATTCACTATATCCGCTCTCGCCGGACCCTGCATTCACTATATCCGCTCTCCCACAGTACACACAACATGGAAATCCAACTATTTTAGTAAATATTAACTGCTAAATCCCTTTTGTCATCAGCAATATATAGCAGTTTTGTGATGTCTATCAGTGACCAGCAGAGCACTGATTAAAGCTTGTAGAAGGAGTTTTCATTCTGCTCCAGGAGGATGCAGGACCCCTGACCTCTGTCTGGACAGTGCTAATTGGGGCTGTGCTGATAAGATGCACTCTCCAAAGAAGAAAAAAACTCTCTAGCAATACACACCAAACTGAGCATGTGCAGCTTGCCCCATAGCCTTTGTTCTATTAGGAGACATTTAGTAGACACTGGAAGAAGGGGAGGATCAGAGAAGACAGGGTCAAACATCCTTTTTACACAATGCAGAGGATTAACCCCTTAGGTTCCACAGTGAGTATAACAAGCATGCTTTACTGCATCTACAGACTGATTTCACTGTTGCGGGTTCAGGAACACTTTAATACTGAAGTTCAACTTTAAATAAACATCAACATTCTGAATGCTCCATCCAGGGAATGGACACAGTTTGCAGATATAGTCTAGAATCCCGGTGTCTCCTTTTAACCGTAGACTTCAGGAACTGCCACTGAGAATCTGTGCAGCTTTAGAGGTAGGAATGGCTGGGCGAGGAGCCCAATCCCTGAGGGGGCTCCTGACAAGCAGGCGGCAGCGAGCTGGCTCTGGTCATGTGACCTGCGAGGGATCGGGACCGAGTGCGTCTGCATTACACGCATCCGCGGTGTGACAATCGGCGGTAAATTGTTTTCTAAGCCTGTCTCAGAGTTGGGATGATTGGTCTGGAAGCCGGCTCGGGGTGACAACAGAAAAATGAGACACGGTGAGTTAGTAACGCGCTGTAGACCAGGTAATAGAACATGAGGTCCTGGATCTCGTCCTGAGCCAGGTATGGAGGAGAAAACACTCCAGGCCAGGGGCAGACTGACAACTCATGGGGCTCCCGGGCAATAGGGGATCATGGGGCCCCTGGGTCCTTGCCCAAACTCAAAAAAGCCTATGAAAAAGGTAGCAGGCGCATCTCATGGGTGCCCCTACTGACCCCGGGCCCTCGGGCAGTGCCCGAGTTTCCAAATGGTCAGTCCGCCCCTGACACAGGCGTGCCTGGGAGTGCGTTTCTTTATAACAAGTGTTAATGAGAATTAAAGAGTGGTGAGCTTCTCCCTCTTCCAGTCTGAGCTCTGCTGTACAGGGACTAAAGGAGGCCGATACCACATCACCTTCATCGAATTCAACTGCTTGCATTGATACTGCATCGAATGATGGCTTAAAGTGGTATTAATCCCAAAAGCAAATGTTTATTATTCTTCAAAAAGTTTCTGCTCTTCGTTAAACATTGTGTGTGTGTGTGTATATATATATATACACACACTATATTGCCCCCAATATCCACACACATGACCTTTAATGGCCCCCCAGTCTTAGTCCGTAGGGTTCAATATTGAGTTGGCCCCGTCCATTGCAGCTATAACAGCTTCAACTCTTCTGGGAAGGCCGTCCACAAGGTTTAGGAGGGTGTCTATGGGAAGGTTGGACCATTCTTCCAGAAGCACATTTGTCAGGTCAGGCACTGATGTCGGGGGAGGAGGCCTGGATCACAGTCTCTGCTCTAATTCATCCCAAAGGTGTTCTATGGGGTTGAGGTCAGGACTCTGTGCAGGACAGTCAAGTTCCTCCACCCCAAACTGGCTCCTCCATGTCTTTATGGACCTTGCTTTGTGCACTGGTGGGCAGTCATGTTGGAACAGGAAGGGGCCATCCCCAAACTCTTCCCACAAAGCTGGGAGCATGAAATTGTCCAAAATGTCTTGGTATGCTGATGCCTTAAGAGTTCCCTTCACTGGAACTAGGGGGCCAAGCCCAACCCCTGAAAAACAACCCCACACCATAATCCCCCCCTCCACCAAACTTTATACCTGGCACAATGCAGTCAGGCAAGTACTGTTCTCCTGGCAACAGCCAAACCAAGACATGTCCATCGGATTGCCAGGCAGAGAAACGTGGTCACTCCAGAGAACATGCCTCCAATGCTCTAGAGCCCAGTGGCGGCGTGCTTTACACCACGGCATCCGATGCTTTGCATTGCACTTGGTGATGGAAGGCTTGGATGCAGCTGCTCGGCCATGAAAACCCATTCCATGAAGCTCTCTACGCACTGTTGTTGGGCTCATCTGAAGGCCACACCAAGTTTGGAGGTCTTTAGCTATTGACTCTGCAGACAGTTGGCGACTTCTGCGCACTGTGCGGATTTGTTATAATCCCACTAACAGTTGAGCGTGGAATATTTAGTAGCCAGGAAATGTCACGGATGGACTTATTGCACAGGTGGCCACCTATCACGGGACCACGCTTGGAGTCACTGAGCTCCTGAGAGCGACCCATTCTTTCACCAATGTTGGTAGAAGCAGTCTGCATGCCTAGGGGCTTGATTGTATACACCTGTGTCCATGGAGGGGATTGGAACACCTGAATCACATGATTGGGAGGGCGGGGCCAATACTTTTGGTAATATAGCGCGTGTGTGTATAATATATATATATTAAGTGCAGAAATGTTTTGAAGAACCCTCGTATTTCAGCTTACTGATTCTTAGATGGCTGCATTAGTTTTCCTTTTAAGGCTTTCTTTCCTTTGTAGACCATAGAAGCTTTCACCGTGCCACATCCAAAAAAATATATATTAGAAAAAAAACCCCACCCATGTGAGCCTCTCTTTTCCTTTTTTTGTTTATCAAAATGTTTCTACTATTCATTATGTATTGGAGATTATTCTATGTCATGTCTTCTACAGTATTCGTGTCTCACCTCCTCAAATATACGGCCCTGAAGAAGCTCAATGTGAAACGTGTTGACTGTTGAGGATGGAGAAGATTCAAACATGTTTTCATCCATGGAGCATTTACCACTGACAAGGGTGCTGCCCCCCCCCCCAGACTGACAATGCTGCTGTCCAAAGGCACCCCCTGTGCTCCTTCATCCAGAGTAGGGGCACTCTAACACAGTAGGTGAGTTACTGGCCAGATCACCAGGTGAAAACAGAGGGCAAAAGCCTAAAAAAAATAAGAAAACTAATGCAGCCACCACATCTAATGTTTGGTAAGCTGCAATTACAAATACAGAGCTGCTTTCATTTTATTCGGGTTCAAAACATATTCACACATTTGGGTGCCTTTTATAAAAAAAAATCTTATAGATGTTCCTCCATCAAAACTGCATGTAAATTTGTTCTGTGCGAATGAGGCGAATCGATTGATCTCAGACGATGTCCTCTGAATAACGAATGTGCGAATGGGTTCGATACCACATTATGGCCACTAGATGGCTCTGGTTATTATAGAACGCAAGTATGCTCCTCAGCCCCATCTACTGGCTATAAGACGGTATTTTACCCATTCACACATTCGATCTGCGCAGAACATAGCCCGAGAACATTCGATTTAGCCCCGTTTGGATAATTTTACATGCAGCAGGGGACCTAAAAGCTTTTTCTGTAGCAGTGGTGTAATAAATGTGCCTGCTACAGTCATTTTCAGCTTCCATGGGAGTTCTGCAGGTATGGCACATGCATACTTACAGTGGGGGGGAGGGAATCGGTGCAGTTGCCCTGAATCAAAAATTTCTGTCCATGGAAGCCGGGGGCGGCTCTGGAAGAAGCAGAACTCTATCCTGGTGAGCTGTGAACTTCCACTAAAGGAAAAAAAATGCAGAATATCTCAGAAGTGACATTTTACAACTTAATTGCTAATTCTGCTTCCTTCTCTTCTTTTGTCAGATTTGCATTGCAGAGACACCGAGCCAATTAGTAATTTAATTTAATGTCATGGCTCAATGCAATATATCTTCCACCTCTCCTTCCCAGCGCAGAGGAAATGCCGTGCGTCTTCAGGCCCTCGCCGTAGTGTGATTGTATCTATTGTAGTCATTATTCTGGAACCTCCTGAAGTCTATCATGGACCCCTCCCCCACCAGAGCCTGTGCACCATCGACCCCCCATCACCAGAGCCTTAGCATCATGTACCCCCCCCCGATCACCAGAGCCTTAGCATCATGTACCCCCCTGTCATCAGATCCTGAGTACCATGTACCCCCTGTCATCAGAGCCTTACCATCATGTACCCCCTGTCATCAGAGCCTTACCATCATGTACCCCCCTGTCATCAGAGCCTTACCATCATGTACCCCCCTGTCACCAGAGCCTTACCATCATGTACCCCCCTGTCATCAGATCCTGAGCGCCATGTACCCGCTGTCATCAGAGCCTGTGCGCCATGTACCCCCCGTCATCAGAGCCTCAGTACCATCAAGCATTATGTACACCATAGGATTGTCACATTTGTCCGATGGATTTTTTTTTTTGTCATAAACACACCCCTTCCAAATGACATGTACTCCAGTGATGGCTGCATGTTGATGGTGACAACAGAGGATCATGCCTGCCTAACAGCCATTTGTAGCCTCCATAAAAAATCCATTTGACAGGGTGACACCGCAGCAGTGCAATTGGGGAAATGGTCACAAGGTTGTCACCCTATTACAGGAAGTGCTTGACCAAGGATCCTCATGGCAGGATCATCAGGAAATTTTTAACCCC
>NW_028321598.1:0-100905 GCF_062004578.1 Staurois parvus | reverse complement strand
GTCAGTCTGGTGTCAGCCTCGCCTCGTGATGGGGTAAGTCTGGTGTCAGCCTCGCCTCGTGATGGGGTCAGTCTGGTGTCAGCGTCGCCTCGTGATGGGGTCAGTCTGGTGTCAGCCTCGCCTCGTGATGGGGTCAGTCTGGTGTCTGCCTCACCACGTGATGGGGTCAGTCTGGTGTCAGCCTCACATCATGATGGTGTCAGTCTGGTATCAGCCTCGCCTCGTGATGGGGTCAGTCTGGTGTCAGCCTGGCCTCGTGATGGGGTCAGTCTGGTGTCAGCCTGGCCTCGTGATGGGGTCAGTCTGGTGTCAGCCTCGCCTCGTGATGGGGTCAGTCTGGTGTCAGCCTCGCCTCGTGATGGGGTCAGTCTGGTGTCAGCCTCACATCATGATGGTGTCAGTCAGGTGTCAGCCTCGCCTCGTGATGGGGTCAGTCTGGTGTCAGCCTTGCCTCGTGATGGTGTCAGTCTGGTGTCAGCCTCGCCTCGTGATGGTGTCAGTCTGGTGTCAGCCTCGCCTCGTGATGGGGTCAGTCTAATGTCAGACTCGCCTCGTGATGGGGTCAGTCTGGTGTCAGCCTCGCCTCGTGATGGGGTCAGTCTGGTGTCAGACTCGCCTCGTGATGGGGTCAGTCTGGTGTCAGACTCGCCTCGTGATGGGGTCAGTCTGGTGTCAGACTCGCCTCGTGATGGGGTCAGTCTGGTGTCAGCCTCGCCTCGTGATGGTGTCAGTCTGGTGTCAGCCTCGCCTAGTGATAGGGTCAGTCTGGTGTCACCCTCGCCTTGTGATGGGGTCAGTCTGGTGTCAGCCTCACATTCATGATGGTGTCAGTCTGGTGTCAGCCTTGCCTCGTGATGGTGTCAGTCTGGTGTCAGCCTCGCCTCGTGATGGGGTCAGTCTTGTGTCAGTCTCACATCATGATGGTGTCAGTCTGGTGTCAGCCTCGCCTCGTGATGGGGTCTGTCTGGTGTCAGCCTCACATCATGATGGTGTCAGTCTTGTGTCAGCCTCGCCTCGTGATGGTGTCCGTCTGGTGGCAGCCTCGCCTCGTGATGGGGTCAGTCTGGTGTCAGCCTCGCCTCGTGATGGTGTCCGTCTGGTGTCAGCCTCGCCTCGAGATGGGGTCAGTCTGGTGTCAGCCTCACATCATGATGGTGTCAGTCTGGTGTCAGCCTCGCCTCGTGATGGGGTCAGTTTTGTGTCAGTCTTGCCTAGTGATGGTGTCAGTCTAGTGTCAGCCTCACATCATGATGGGGTCAGTCTGGTGTCAGTCTCGCCTCGTGATGGGGTCAGTCTGGTGTCAGTCTCGCCTAGTGATGGTGTCAGTCTGGTGTCAGTCTCGCCTCGTGATGGTGTCAGTCTGGTGTCAGCCTCACATCATGATGGTGTCAATCTGGTGTCAGCTTCGCCTTGTGATGGTGTCAGTCTGGTGTCAGCCTCGCCTCGAGATGGGGTAAGTCTGGTGTCAGCATCGCCTCGTGATGGGGTCAGTTTGGTGTCAGCCTCACATCATGATGGGGTCAGTCTGGTGTCAGTCTCGCCTCGTGATGGGGTCAGTCTGGTGTCAGTCTCGCCTCGTGATGGGGTCAGTCTGTTGTCAGTCTCGCCTCGTGATGGGGTCAGTCTGGTGTCAGCCTCACATCATGATGGTGTCAGTCTGGTGTCAGCCTCGCCTCGTGATGGTGTCAGTCTGGTGTCAGCCTCGCCTCGTGATGGGGTCAGTCTGGTGTCAGCCTCGCCTAGTGATGGGGTCAGTCTGGTGTCAGCCTCCCATCATGATGGGGTCAGTCTGGTGTCATCCTAGTCTCGTGATGGTGTCAGTCTGGTGTCAGCCTCGCCTCGTGATCGTGTCAGTCTGGTGTCAGCCTCGCCTCATGATGGGGTCAGTCTGGTGTCAGCCTCGCCTCATGATGAGGTCAGTCTGGTGTCAGCCTCGCCTAGTGATGGGGTCAGTCTGGTGTCAGCCTCGCCTCGTGATGGGATCAGTCTGGTGTCAGCCTCGCCTCGTGATGGGGTCAGTCTGGTATCAGTCTCGCCTCGTGATGGGGTCAGTCTGGTGTCAGTCTCGCCTCGTGATGGGGTCAGTCTGGTGTCAGTCTCGCCTCGTGATGGGGTCAGTCTGGTGTCAGCCTCGCCCCGTGACGGGGTCAGTCTGGTGTCAGCCTCACATCATGATGGTGTCAATCTTGTGTCAGCTTCGCCTTGTGATGGTATCAGTCTGGTGTCAGCCTCGCCTCGTGATGGGGTCAGTCTGGTGTCAGCCTCGCCTCGTGATGGGGTCAGTCTGGTGTCAGCCTCGCCTCGTGATGGTGTCAGTCTGGTGTCAGCCTCGCCTAGTGATGGGGTCAGTCTGGTGTCAGCCTCGCCTAGTGATGGGGTCAGTCTGGTGTCAGCCTCGCCTCGTGATGGGGTCAGACTGGTGTCAGCCTCGCCTCGTGATGGGGTCAGTCTGGTGTCAGCCTCTCCTCGTGATGGGGTCAGTCTGGTGTCAGCCTCGCCTAGTGATTGGTACAGTCTGGTGTCAGCCTCACATCATGATGGGGTCAGTCTGGTGTCAGCCACTTCTCGTGATGGTGTCAGTCTGGTGTCAGCCTCGCCTCGTGATGGGGTCAGTCTGGTGTCAGCCTCGCCCCGTGATGGGGTCAGTCCTGTGTCAGTCTCGCCTCGTGATGGCGTCAGTCTGGTGTCAGCCTCGCCTCGTGATGGGGTCAGTCTGGTGTCAGCCTCGCCCCGTGACGGGGTCAGTCTGGTGTCAGCCTCGCCTTGTGACGGGGTCAGTCTGGTGTCAGTCTCGCCTAGTGATGGTGTCAGTCTAGTGTCAGCCTCACATCATGATGGGGTCAGTCTGGTGTCAGCCTCGCCTCGTGATGGGGTCAGTCTGGTGTCAGCCTCGACTCTTGATGGGGTAAGTCTGGTGTCAGCCTCACATCGTGATGGTTTCAGTCTGGTGTCAGCCTCGCCTCGTGATGGGGTCAGTCTGGTGTCAGCCTCGCCTCGTGATGGGGTAAGTCTGGTGTCAGCCTCGCCTCGTGATGGGGTCAGTCTGGTGTCAGCGTCGCCTCGTGATGGGGTCAGTCTGGTGTCAGCCTCGCCTCGTGATGGGGTCAGTCTGGTGTCTGCCTCACCACGTGATGGGGTCAGTCTGGTGTCAGCCTCACATCATGATGGTGTCAGTCTGGTATCAGCCTCGCCTCGTGATGGGGTCAGTCTGGTGTCAGCCTGGCCTCGTGATGGGGTCAGTCTGGTGTCAGCCTGGCCTCGTGATGGGGTCAGTCTGGTGTCAGCCTCGCCTCGTGATGGGGTCAGTCTGGTGTCAGCCTCGCCTCGTGATGGGGTCAGTCTGGTGTCAGCCTCACATCATGATGGTGTCAGTCAGGTGTCAGCCTCGCCTCGTGATGGGGTCAGTCTGGTGTCAGCCTTGCCTCGTGATGGTGTCAGTCTGGTGTCAGCCTCGCCTCGTGATGGTGTCAGTCTGGTGTCAGCCTCGCCTCGTGATGGGGTCAGTCTAATGTCAGACTCGCCTCGTGATGGGGTCAGTCTGGTGTCAGCCTCGCCTCGTGATGGGGTCAGTCTGGTGTCAGACTCGCCTCGTGATGGGGTCAGTCTGGTGTCAGACTCGCCTCGTGATGGGGTCAGTCTGGTGTCAGACTCGCCTCGTGATGGGGTCAGTCTGGTGTCAGCCTCGCCTCGTGATGGTGTCAGTCTGGTGTCAGCCTCGCCTAGTGATAGGGTCAGTCTGGTGTCACCCTCGCCTCGTGATGGGGTCAGTCTGGTGTCAGCCTCACATTCATGATGGTGTCAGTCTGGTGTCAGCCTTGCCTCGTGATGGTGTCAGTCTGGTGTCAGCCTCGCCTCGTGATGGGGTCAGTCTTGTGTCAGTCTCACATCATGATGGTGTCAGTCTGGTGTCAGCCTCGCCTCGTGATGGGGTCTGTCTGGTGTCAGCCTCACATCATGATAGTGTCAGTCTTGTGTCAGCCTCGCCTCGTGATGGTGTCCGTCTGGTGGCAGCCTCGCCTCGTGATGGGGTCAGTCTGGTGTCAGCCTCGCCTCGTGATGGTGTCCGTCTGGTGTCAGCCTCGCCTCGTGATGGTGTCAGTCTGGTGACAGCCTCACCTCGTGATGGGGTCAGTCTGGTGTCAGCCTCGCCTAGTGATAGGGTCAGTCTGGTGTCAGCCTCACATCATGATGGTGTCATTCTGGTGTCAGCCTCGCCTCGTGATGGGGTCAGTCTGGTGTCAGCCTCGCCTAGTGATAGGGTCAGTCTGGTGTCAGCCTCGCCTCGTGATGGGGTCAGTCTGGTGTCAGCCTCACATCATGATGGTGTCAGTCTGGTGTCAGCCTCTCCTCGTGATGGGGTCAGTTTTGTGTCAGTCTCGCCTAGTGATGGTGTCAGTCTAGTGTCAGCCTCACATCATGATGGGGTCAGTCTGGTGTCAGTCTCGCCTCGTGATGGGGTCAGTCTGGTGTCAGTCTCGCCTAGTGATGGTGTCAGTCTGGTGTCAGTCTCGCCTCGTGATGGTGTCAGTCTGGTGTCAGCCTCACATCATGATGGTGTCAATCTGGTGTCAGCTTCGCCTTGTGATGGTGTCAGTCTGGTGTCAGCCTCGCCTCGTGATGGGGTAAGTCTGGTGTCAGCATCGCCTCGTGATGGGGTCAGTTTGGTGTCAGCCTCACATCATGATGGGGTCAGTCTGGTGTCAGTCTCGCCTCGTGATGGGGTCAGTCTGGTGTCAGTCTCGCCTCGTGATGGGGTCAGTCTGTTGTCAGTCTCGCCTCGTGATGGGGTCAGTCTGGTGTCAGCCTCACATCATGATGGTGTCAGTCTGGTGTCAGCCTCGCCTCGTGATGGTGTCAGTCTGGTGTCAGCCTCGCCTCGTGATGGGGTCAGTCTGGTGTCAGCCTCGCCTAGTGATGGGGTCAGTCTGGTGTCAGCCTCACATCATGATGGGGTCAGTCTGGTGTCATCCTAGCCTCGTGATGGTGTCAGTCTGGTGTCAGCCTCGCCTCGTGATCGTGTCAGTCTGGTGTCAGCCTCGCCTCATGATGGGGTCAGTCTGGTGTCAGCCTCGCCTCATGATGAGGTCAGTCTGGTGTCAGCCTCGCCTAGTGATGGGGTCAGTCTGGTGTCAGCCTCGCCTCGTGATGGGATCAGTCTGGTGTCAGCCTCGCCTCGTGATGGGGTCAGTCTGGTATCAGTCTCGCCTCGTGATGGTGTCAGTCTGGTGTCAGTCTCGCCTCGTGATGGGGTCAGTCTGGTGTCAGTCTCGCCTCGTGATGGGGTCAGTCTGGTGTCAGCCTCGCCCCGTGACGGGGTCAGTCTGGTGTCAGCCTCACATCATGATGGTGTCAATCTTGTGTCAGCTTCGCCTTGTGATGGTATCAGTCTGGTGTCAGCCTCGCTTCGTGATGGGGTCAGTCTGGTGTCAGCCTCGCCTCGTGATGGGGTCAGTCTGGTGTCAGCCTCGCCTCGTGATGGGGTCAGTCTGGTGTCAGCCTCGCCTCGTGATGGTGTCAGTCTGGTGTCAGCCTCGCCTAGTGATGGGGTCAGTCTGGTGTCAGCCTCGCCTAGTGATGGGGTCAGTCTGGTGTCAGCCTCGCCTCGTGATGGGGTCAGACTGGTGTCAGCCTCGCCTCGTGATGGGGTCAGTCTGGTGTCAGCCTCTCCTCGTGATGGGGTCAGTCTGGTGTCAGCCTCGCCTAGTGATGGGGTCAGTCTGGTGTCAGCCTCACATCATGATGGGGTCAGTCTGGTGTCAGCCACTTCTCGTGATGGTGTCAGTCTGGTGTCAGCCTCGCCTCGTGATGGGGTCAGTCTGGTGTCAGCCTCGCCCCGTGATGGGGTCAGTCCTGTGTCAGTCTCGCCTCGTGATGGCGTCAGTCTGGTGTCAGCCTCGCCTCGTGATGGGGTCAGTCTGGTGTCAGCCTCGCCCCGTGACGGGGTCAGTCTGGTGTCAGCCTCGCCTTGTGACGGGGTCAGTCTGGTGTCAGTCTCGCCTAGTGATGGTGTCAGTCTAGTGTCAGCCTCACCACGTGATGGGGTCAGTCTGGTGTCAGCCTCACATCATGATGGTGTCAGTCTGGTATCAGCCTCGCCTCGTGATGGGGTCAGTCTGGTGTCAGCCTGGCCTCGTGATGGGGTCAGTCTGGTGTCAGCCTGGCCTCGTGATGGGGTCAGTCTGGTGTCAGCCTCGCCTCGTGATGGGGTCAGTCTGGTGTCAGCCTCGCCTCGTGATGGGGTCAGTCTGGTGTCAGCCTCACATCATGATGGTGTCAGTCAGGTGTCAGCCTCGCCTCGTGATGGGGTCAGTCTGGTGTCAGACTCGCCTCGTGATGGGTTAAGTCTGGTGTCAGTCTCGCCTCGTAATGGGGTCAGTCTGGTGTCAGCCTCGCCTCGTGATGGGGTCAGTCTGGTGTCAGCCTCGCCTCGTGATGGGGACAGTCTGGTGTCAGCCTCGCTCCGTGACGGGGTCAGTCTGGTGTCAGCCTCACATCATGATGGTGTCAATCTGGTGTCAGCTTCGCCTTGTGGTGGTGTCAGTCTGGTGTCAGCCTCGCCTCGTGATTGGGTAAGACTGGTGTCAGCATCGCCTCGTGATGGGGTCAGTCTGGTGTCAGCCTCACATCATGATGGGGTCAGTCTGGTGTCAGTCTCGCCTCGTGATGGGGTCAGTCTGGTGTCAGCCTCACCTCGTGATGGAGTCAGTCTGGTGTCAGCCTCACCTCGTGATGGGGTCAGTCTGGTGTCAGCCTCACATCATGATGGTGTCAGTCCGGTGTCAGTCTCGCCTCGTGATGGGGTCAGTCTGGTGTCAGCCTCGCCTCGTGATTGGGTCAGTCTGGTGTCAGCCTCGCCTCATGACGGGGTCAGTCTGGTGTCAGCCTCGCCTCGTGACGGGGTCAGTCTGGTGTCAGCCTCGCCTCTTGATGGGGTCAGTCTGGTGTCAGTCTAGTCTCGTGATGGGGTCAGTCTGGTGTCAGTCTCGCCCCGTGATGGGGTCAGTCTGGTGTCAGCCTCGCCCCGTGACGGGGTCAGTCTGGTGTCAGCCTCACATCATGATGGTGTCAATCTTGTGTCAGCTTTGCCTTGTGATGTTGTCAGTCTGGTGTCAGCCTCGCCTCGTGATGGGGTCAGTCTGGTGTCAGCCTCGCCTCGTGATGGGGTCAGTCTGGTGTCAGCCTCGCCTCGTGATGGGGTCAGTCTGGTGTCAGCCTCACATCATGATGGTGTCAGTCTGGTGTCAGTCTCGCCTCGTGATGGGGTCAGTCTGGTGTCAGTCTCGTCTCATGATGGGGTCAGTCTGGTGTCAGCCTCGTCCCGTGATGGGGTCAGTCTGGTGTCAGTCTCGCCTCGTGATGGGGTCAGTCTGGTGTCAGTCTCGCCTCGTGATGGGGTCAGTCTGGTGTCAATCTCGCCTCGTGATGGGGTCAGTCTGGTGTCAGCCTCGAATTATGATGGTGTCAGTCTGGTGTCAGCCTCGCCTCGTGATGGGGTCAGTCTGGTGTCAGCCTCGCCTAGTGATGGTGTCAGTCTGGTGTCAGCCTCACATCATGATGGGGTCAGTCTGGTGTCAGCCACGCCTCGTGATGGTGTCAGTCTGGTGTGAGCCTCGCCTCGTGATGGGGTCAGTCTGGTGTCAGCCTCGCCCCGTGATGGGGTCAGTCCTGTGTCAGTCTCGCCTCGTGATGGCGTCAGTCTGGTGTCAGCCTCGCCTCGTGATGGGGTCAGTCTGGTGTCAGCCTCGCCCCGTGACGGGGTCAGTCTGGTGTCAGCTTTATATCATGATGGTGTCAGTCTGGTGTCAGAATCGCCTCGTGATGTGGTCAGTCTGGTGTCAGCCTCACATCATGATGGGGTTCAGTCTGGTGTCAGCCACGCCTCGTGATGGTGTCAGTCTGGTGTCAGCCTCGCCTCGTGATGGGGTCAGTCTGGTGTCAGCCTCGCCCCGTGATTGGGTCATTCCGGTGTCAGTCTCGCCTCGTGATGGGGTCAGTCTGGTGTCAGCCTCGCCTCGTGATGGGGTCAGTCTGGTGTCAGCCTCGCCCCGTGACGGGGTCAGTCTGGTGTCAGCCTCACATCATGATGGTGTCAGTCTGGTGTCAGCCTCGCCTCGTGATGGGGTCAGTCCGGTGTCAGTCTCGCCTCGTGATGGGGTCAGTCTGGTGTCAGCCTCGCCTCGTGATGGGGTCAGTCTGGTGTCAGCCTCACATCGTGATGGGGTCAGTCTGGTGTCAGTCTCGCCTCGTGATGGGATCAGTCTGGTGTCAGTCTCGCCTAGTGATGGGGTCAGTCTGGTGTCAGCATCGCCTCGTGATGGGGTCAGTCTGGTGTCAGTCTCGCCTCGTGATGGGGTCAGTCTGGTGTCAGCCTCGTCCTGTGATGGGGTCAGTCTGGTGTCAGCCTCACATCATGATGGTGTCATTCTGGTGTCAGCTTTGCCTTGTGATGGTGTCAGTCTGGTGTCAGCCTCGCCTCGTGATGGGGTAAGTCTGGTGTCAGTCTCGCCTCGTGATGGGGTCAGTCTGGTGTCAGCCTCGCCTCGCGATGGGGTCAGGCTGGTGTCAGCCTCGCCTCGCGATGGGGTCAGTCTGGTGTCAGCCTCGCCTCGCGATGGGGTCAGTCTGGTGTCAGCCTCGCCTCGCGATGGGGTCAGTCTGGTGTCAGCATCGCCTCGTGATGGGGTCAGTCTGGTGTTAGCCTCACATCATGATGGGGTCAGTCTGGAGTCAGTCTCGCCTCGTAATGGGGTCAGTCTGGTGTCAGTCTCGCCTCGTGATGGGGTCAGTCTGGTGTCAGCCTCGCCCCGTGATGGGGTCAGTCTGGTGTCAGCCCCGCCTCGTGACGAGGTCAGTCTGGTGTCAGCCTCGCCTCGTGAGGGGGTCAGTCTGGTGTCAGTCTCGCCTCGTGATGGTGTCAGTCTGGTGTCAGCCTCGCCTTGTGATTGGGTCAGTCTGGTGTCAGCCTCGCCTCGTGATGGGGTCAGTCTGGTGTCAGTCTCGCCTCGTGATGGGGTCAGTCTGGTGTCAGTCTCGCCTAGTGATGGGGTCAGTCTGGTGTCAGTCTCGCCTAGTGATGGGGTCAGTCTGGTGTCAGCCTCACATCATGATGGTGTCAGTCTGGTGTCAGCCTCGCCTCGTGATGGTGTCAGTCTGGTGTCAGCCTCGCCTCGGGATGGGGTCAGTCTGGTGTCAGTCTCGCCTCGTGATGGGGTCAGTCTGGTGTCAGCCTCACATCATGATGGGATCAGTCTGGTGTCAGCCTCGCCTCGTGATGGTGTCAGTCTGGTGTCAGCCTCACCTCGTGATGGGGTCAGTCTGGTGTCAGCCTCACATCATGATGGTGTCAGTCTGGTGTCAGCATTGCCTCGTGATGGTGTCAGTCTGGTGTCAGCCTCGCCTCGTGATGGGGTCAGTCTGGTGTCAGCCTCACATCATGATGGTGTCAGTCTGGTGTCAGCCTCACCTCGTGATGGGGTCAGTCCGGTGTCAGTCTTGCCTCGTGATGGGGTCAGTCTGGTGTCAGCCTCGCCTCGTGATAGGGTCAGTCTGGTGTCAGCCTCGCATCTTGATGGGGTCAGTCTGGTGTCAGCCTCGCCTAGTGATGGGGTCAGTCTGGTGTCAGCCTCGCCTCGTGATGGGGTCAGTCTGGTGTCAGCCCAGCCTCGTGATGGGGTCAGTCTGGTGTCAGCCTCGCCTCGTGATGGGGTCAGTCTGGTGTCAGCCTCGCCTCGTGAGGGGGTCAGTCTAGTGTCAGTCTCGCATCGTGACGGTGTCAGTCTGGTGTCAGTCTCGCCTCGTGATGGGGTCAGTCTGGTGTCAGCCTCGCCTCGTGATGGGGTCAGTCTGGTGTCAGCCTCATCTCGTGATGGGGTCAGTCTGGTGTCAGCCTCACATCATGATGGTGTCAGTCTGGTGTCAGCATCGCCTCGTGATGGTGTCAGTCTGGTGTCAGCCTCGCCTCGTTATGGGGTCAGTCTGGTGTCAGCCTCACATCATGATGGTGTCAGTCTGGTGTCAGCCTCACCTCGTGATGGGGTCAGTCCGGTGTCAGTCTCGCCTCGTGATGGGGTCAGTCTGGTGTCAGCCTCGCCTCGTGATGGGGTCTGTCTGGTGTCAGCCTCGCATCTTGATGGGGTCAGTCTGGTGTCAGCCTCGCCTCGTGATGGGCTCAGTCTGGTGTCAGCCTCGCCTCGTGATGGGGTCAGTCTGGTGTTAGCTTCGCCTCGTGATGGGGTCAGACTGGTGTCAGCCTCACATCATGATGGGGTCAGTCTGGTGTCAGCCTCGCCTCGTTATGTGGTCAGTCTGGTGTCAGCCTCGCCTCAAGATGGTGTCAGTCTGGTATCAGCCTCGCCTAGTGATAGGGTCAGTCTGGTGTCAGCCTCGCCTCGTGATGGGGTCAGTCTGGTGTCAGCCTCACATCATGATGGTGTCAGTCTGTTGTCAGCCTCGCCTCGTGATTTGGTCAGTCTGGTGTCAGCCTCGCCTCGTGATGGTGTCAGTCTGGTGTCAGCCTCGCCTCGTGATGGTGTCAGTCTTGTGTCAGCCTCACCTCGTGATGGGATCTGTCTGGTGTCAGCCTCGCCTCGTGATGGGGTCAGTCTGGAGTCAGCCTCGCCTCGTGATGGGGTCAGTCTGGTGTCAGTCTCGCATCATGATGGGGTCAGTCTGGTGTCAGCCTCGCCTAGTGATGGGGTCAGTCTGGTGTCAGCCTCGCCTCATGATGGGGTCAGTCCGGTGTCAGTCTCGCCTTGTGATGGGGTCAGTCCGGTTTCGGCCTCGCCTCGTGATGGGGTCAGTCTGGTGTCAGCCTCGCCTCGTGATGGGGTCAGTCTGGTGTCAGCCTCGCCTCGTGATGGGGTCAGTCTGGTGTCAGCCTCGCCTCGTGATGGTGTCATTCTGGTGTCAGTCTCGCCTCGTGATGGTTTCAGTCTGGTGTCAGTCTCGCATCGTGATGGTGTCAGTCTGGTGTCAGCCTCACCTCATGATGGGGTCAATCTGGTGTCAGCCACGCCTCGTGATGGGGTCATTCTGGTGTCAGCCTCGCCTCGTGATGGGGTCAGTCTGGTGTCAGTCTCGCCTCCTGACGGGTCAGTCTGGTGTTAGCCTCACATCATGATGGTGTCAGTCTGGTGTCAGTCTCGCCTCGTGATGGTGTCAGTCTCGTGTCAACCTCGCCTTGTGATGGTGTCAGTCTGGTGTCAGCCTCGCCTCGTGATGGGGTCAGTCTGGTGTCAGCCTCGCCTCGTGATGGGGTCAGTCTGGTGTCAGCCTCGCCTCGTGATGGGGTCAGTCTGGTGTCAGCCTCGCCTCGTGATGGGGTCAGTCTGGTTTCAGCCTCGCCTCGTGATGGGGTCAGTCTGGTGTCAGCCTCGCCTCGTGATGGGGTCAGTCTGGTGTCAGCCTCGCCTCGTGATGGGGTCAGTCTGGTTTCAGCCTCGCCTCGTGATGGAGTCAGTCTGGTGTCAGCCTCGCCTCGTGATGGAGTCAGTCTGGTGTCAGCCTCGCCTAAAGATGGGGTTAGTCTGGTGTCAGCCTCGCCTCGTGATGGGGTCAGTCTGGTGTCAGTCTCGCCTCGTGATGGTGTCAGTCTGGTGTCAGTCTCGCCTCGTGATGGTGTCAGTCTGGTGTCAGCCTCACATCGTGATGGGGTCAGTCTGGTGTCAGCCTCATATCATGATGGTGTAAGTCTGGTGTCAGCCTCGCCTCGTGATGGGGTCAGTCTAGTGTCAGGCTCGCCTCGTGATGGGGTCAGTCTGGTGTCAGCCTCGTCCCGTGATGGGGTCAGTCTGGTGTCAGCCTCACATCATGATGGTGTCAATCTGGTGTCAGCTTTGCCTTGTGATGGTGTCAGTCTGGTGTCAGCCTCGCCTCGTGATGGGGTAAGTCTGGTGTCAGTCTCGCCTCGTGATGGGGTCAGTCTGGTGTCAGCCTCGCCTCGCGATGGGGTCAGGCTGGTGTCAGCCTCGCCTCGCGATGGGGTCAGTCTGGTGTCAGCCTCGCCTCGCGATGGGGTCAGTCTGGTGTCAGCCTCGCCTCGCGATGGGGTCAGTCTGGTGTCAGCATCGCCTCGTGATGGGGTCAGTCTGGTGTTAGCCTCACATCATGATGGGGTCAGTCTGGAGTCAGTCTCGCCTCGTAATGGGGTCAGTCTGGTGTCAGTCTCGCCTCGTGATGGGGTCAGTCTGGTGTCAGCCTCGCCCCGTGATGGGGTCAGTCTGGTGTCAGCCCCGCCTCGTGACGAGGTCAGTCTGGTGTCAGCCTCGCCTCGTGAGGGGGTCAGTCTGGTGTCAGTCTCGCCTCGTGATGGTGTCAGTCTGGTGTCAGCCTCGCCTTGTGATTGGGTCAGTCTGGTGTCAGCCTCGCCTCGTGATGGGGTCAGTCTGGTGTCAGTCTCGCCTCGTGATGGGGTCAGTCTGGTGTCAGTCTCGCCTAGTGATGGGGTCAGTCTGGTGTCAGTCTCGCCTAGTGATGGGGTCAGTCTGGTGTCAGCCTCACATCATGATGGTGTCAGTCTGGTGTCAGCCTCGCCTCGTGATGGTGTCAGTCTGGTGTCAGCCTCGCCTCGGGATGGGGTCAGTCTGGTGTCAGTCTCGCCTCGTGATGGGGTCAGTCTGGTGTCAGCCTCACATCATGATGGGATCAGTCTGGTGTCAGCCTCGCCTCGTGATGGTGTCAGTCTGGTGTCAGCCTCACCTCGTGATGGGGTCAGTCTGGTGTCAGCCTCACATCATGATGGTGTCAGTCTGGTGTCAGCATTGCCTCGTGATGGTGTCAGTCTGGTGTCAGCCTCGCCTCGTGATGGGGTCAGTCTGGTGTCAGCCTCACATCATGATGGTGTCAGTCTGGTGTCAGCCTCACCTCGTGATGGGGTCAGTCCGGTGTCAGTCTCGCCTCGTGATGGGGTCAGTCTGGTGTCAGCCTCGCCTCGTGATAGGGTCAGTCTGGTGTCAGCCTCGCATCTTGATGGGGTCAGTCTGGTGTCAGCCTCGCCTAGTGATGGGGTCAGTCTGGTGTCAGCCTCGCCTCGTGATGGGGTCAGTCTGGTGTCAGCCCAGCCTCGTGATGGGGTCAGTCTGGTGTCAGCCTCGCCTCGTGATGGGGTCAGTCTGGTGTCAGCCTCGCCTCGTGAGGGGGTCAGTCTAGTGTCAGTCTCGCATCGTGACGGTGTCAGTCTGGTGTCAGTCTCGCCTCGTGATGGGGTCAGTCTGGTGTCAGCCTCGCCTCGTGATGGGGTCAGTCTGGTGTCAGCCTCATCTCGTGATGGGGTCAGTCTGGTGTCAGCCTCACATCATGATGGTGTCAGTCTGGTGTCAGCATCGCCTCGTGATGGTGTCAGTCTGGTGTCAGCCTCGCCTCGTTATGGGGTCAGTCTGGTGTCAGCCTCACATCATGATGGTGTCAGTCTGGTGTCAGCCTCACCTCGTGATGGGGTCAGTCCGGTGTCAGTCTCGCCTCGTGATGGGGTCAGTCTGGTGTCAGCCTCGCCTCGTGATGGGGTCTGTCTGGTGTCAGCCTCGCATCTTGATGGGGTCAGTCTGGTGTCAGCCTCGCCTCGTGATGGGCTCAGTCTGGTGTCAGCCTCGCCTCGTGATGGGGTCAGTCTGGTGTTAGCTTCGCCTCGTGATGGGGTCAGACTGGTGTCAGCCTCACATCATGATGGGGTCAGTCTGGTGTCAGCCTCGCCTCGTTATGTGGTCAGTCTGGTGTCAGCCTCGCCTCAAGATGGTGTCAGTCTGGTATCAGCCTCGCCTAGTGATAGGGTCAGTCTGGTGTCAGCCTCGCCTCGTGATGGGGTCAGTCTGGTGTCAGCCTCACATCATGATGGTGTCAGTCTGTTGTCAGCCTCGCCTCGTGATTTGGTCAGTCTGGTGTCAGCCTCGCCTCGTGATGGTGTCAGTCTGGTGTCAGCCTCGCCTCGTGATGGTGTCAGTCTTGTGTCAGCCTCACCTCGTGATGGGATCTGTCTGGTGTCAGCCTCACATCATGATGGTGTCAGTCTGGTGTCAGCCTCGCCTCGTGATGGGGTCAGTCTGGAGTCAGCCTCGCCTCGTGATGGGGTCAGTCTGGTGTCAGTCTCGCATCATGATGGGGTCAGTCTGGTGTCAGCCTCGCCTAGTGATGGGGTCAGTCTGGTGTCAGCCTCGCCTCATGATGGGGTCAGTCCGGTGTCAGTCTCGCCTTGTGATGGGGTCAGTCCGGTTTCGGCCTCGCCTCGTGATGGGGTCAGTCTGGTGTCAGCCTCGCCTCGTGATGGGGTCAGTCTGGTGTCAGCCTCGCCTCGTGATGGGGTCAGTCTGGTGTCAGCCTCGCCTCGTGATGGTGTCATTCTGGTGTCAGTCTCGCCTCGTGATGGTTTCAGTCTGGTGTCAGTCTCGCATCGTGATGGTGTCAGTCTGGTGTCAGCCTCACCTCATGATGGGGTCAATCTGGTGTCAGCCACGCCTCGTGATGGGGTCATTCTGGTGTCAGCCTCGCCTCGTGATGGGGTCAGTCTGGTGTCAGTCTCGCCTCCTGACGGGTCAGTCTGGTGTTAGCCTCACATCATGATGGTGTCAGTCTGGTGTCAGTCTCGCCTCGTGATGGTGTCAGTCTCGTGTCAACCTCGCCTTGTGATGGTGTCAGTCTGGTGTCAGCCTCGCCTCGTGATGGGGTCAGTCTGGTGTCAGCCTCGCCTCGTGATGGGGTCAGTCTGGTGTCAGCCTCGCCTCGTGATGGGGTCAGTCTGGTGTCAGCCTCGCCTCGTGATGGGGTCAGTCTGGTTTCAGCCTCGCCTCGTGATGGGGTCAGTCTGGTGTCAGCCTCGCCTCGTGATGGGGTCAGTCTGGTGTCAGCCTCGCCTCGTGATGGGGTCAGTCTGGTTTCAGCCTCGCCTCGTGATGGAGTCAGTCTGGTGTCAGCCTCGCCTCGTGATGGAGTCAGTCTGGTGTCAGCCTCGCCTAAAGATGGGGTTAGTCTGGTGTCAGCCTCGCCTCGTGATGGGGTCAGTCTGGTGTCAGTCTCGCCTCGTGATGGTGTCAGTCTGGTGTCAGTCTCGCCTCGTGATGGTGTCAGTCTGGTGTCAGCCTCACATCGTGATGGGGTCAGTCTGGTGTCAGCCTCATATCATGATGGTGTAAGTCTGGTGTCAGCCTCGCCTCGTGATGGGGTCAGTCTAGTGTCAGGCTCGCCTCGTGATGGGGTCAGTCTGGTGTCAGCCTCGCCTCTTCATGGGGTCAGTCTGGTGTCAGCCTCGCCTCGTGATGGGGTCAGTCTGGTGTCAGCCTCGCCTCGTGATGGGGTCGGTCTGGTGTCAGCCTCACATCATGATGGGGTCAGTCTGGTGTCAGTCTCGCCTCGTGATGGTGTCAGTCTGGTGTCAGCCTCGCCTCGTGATGGGGTCAGTCTGGTGTCAGCCTCGCCTCGTGATGGGGTCAGTCTTGTGTCAGTCTCACATCTTGATGGTGTCAGTCTGGTGTCAGCCTTGCCTCGTGATGGGGTCAGTCTGGTGTCAGTCTCGCCTCATGACGGGGTCAGTCTGGTGTCAGCCTCACATCATGATGGTGTCAGTCTGGTGTCAGCCTCGCCTCGTGATGGTGTCAGTCTGGTGTCAGCCTCGCCTAGTGATATGGTCAGTCTGGTGTCAGCCTCGCCTCGTGATGGGGTCAGTCTGGTGTCAGCCTCGACTCGTGATGGGGTCAGTCTGGTGTCAGCCTCGCCTCGTGATGGGGTCAGTCTGTTGTCAGCCTCGCCTCGTGATGGGGTCAGTCTGGTGTCAGTCTCGCCTCGTGATGGGGTGAGTCTGGTGTCAACCTCACATCATGATGGTGTCAGTCTGGTGTCAGTCTCGACTCGTGATGGTGTCAGTCTGGTGTCAGCCTCGCCTCGTGATGGGGTCAGTCTGGTATCAGCCTCGACTCTTGATGGGGTAAGTCTGGTGTCAGCCTCACATCGTGATGGTTTCAGTCTGGTGTCAGCCTCGCCTCGTGATGGGGTCAGTCTGGTGTCAGCCTCGCCTCGTGATGGGGTCAGTCTGGTGTCAGCCTCGCCTCGTGATGGGGTCAGTCTGGTGTCAGCCTCGCCTCGTGATGGGGTCAGTTTTGTGTCAGTCTCGCCTAGTGATGGTGTCAGTCTAGTGTCAGCCTCACATCATGATGGGGTCAGTCTGGGGTCAGTCTCGCCTCGTGATGGTGTCAGTCTGGTGTCAGTCTCGCCTCGTGATGGGGTCAGTCTGGTGTCAGTCTCGCCTAGTGATGGTGTCAGTCTGGTGTCAGTCTCGCCTCGTGATGGGGTCAGTCTGGTGTCAGCCTCGCTCCGTGACGGGGTCAGTCTGGTGTCAGCCTCACATCATGATGGTGTCAATCTGGTGTCAGCTTCGCCTTGTGATGGTGTCAGTCTGGTGTCAGCCTCGCCTCGTGATGGGGTAAGTCTGGTGTCAGCATCGCCTCGTGATGGGGTCAGTCTGGTGTCAGTCTCGCCTCGTGATGGGGTCAGTCTGGTGTCAGTCTCGCCTCGTGATGTGGTCAGTCTGTTGTCAGTCTCGCCTAGTGATGGGGTCAGTCTGGTGTCTGCCTCACATCATGATGGGGTCAGTCTGGTGTCAGCCTCGCCTAGTGATGGGGTCAGTCTGGTGTCAGCCTCACATCATGATGGGGTCAGTCTGGTGTCAGCCTAGCCTCGTGATGGTGTCAGTCTGGTGTCAGCCTCGCCTCGTGATGGGGTCAGTCTGGTGTCAGCCTCGCCTAGTGATGGGGTCAGTCTGGTGTCTGCCTCACATCATGATGGGGTCAGTCTGGTGTCAGCCTCGCCTCGTCGTGGGGTCAGTCTGGTGTCAGTCTTGCCTCGTGATGGTCTCAGTCTGGTGTCAGTGTCGCCTCGTGATGGGGTCAGTCTGGTGTCAGCCTCGACCCGTGATGAGGTCCGTCTGGTGTCAGCCTCACATCATGATGGTGTCAATCTGGTGTCAGCTTCGCCTTGTGATGGTGTCAGTCTGGTGTCAGCCTTGCCTCGTGATGGGTTAAGTCTGGTGTCAGTCTCTCCTCGTGATGGGGTCAGTCTGGTGTCAGCCTCGCCTCGTGATGGGGTCAGTCTGGTGTCAGCCTCGCCTCGTGATGGGGTCAGTCTGGTGTCAGCCTCGCCTAGTGATGGGGTCAGTCTGCTGTCAGCCTCGCCTCGTGATGGGCTCAGTCTGGTGTCAGCCTCACATCATGATGGGGTCAGTCTGGTGTCAGTCTCGCCTCGTGATGGGGTCAGTCTGGTGTCAGTCTCGCATCGTGATGGGGTCAGTCTGGTGTCAGCCTTGCCTCGTGATGGGGTCAGTCTGGTGTCAGCCTCGCCTAGTGATGGGGTCAGTCTGGTGTCAGCCTCACATCATGATGGTATCAGTCAGGTGTCAGCCTCGCCTCGTGATGGGGTCAGTCTGGTGTCAGCTTCACCTCGTTATGGGGTCAGTCTGGTGTCAGCCTCGCCTCGTGATGGGGTCAGTCTTGTGTCAGTCTCACATCATGATGGTGTCAGTCTGGTGTCAGCCTTGCCTTGTGATGGGGTCAGTCTGGTGTCAGCCTCGCCTCGTGATGGTGTCAGTCTGGTGTCAGCCTCGCCTTGTGATGGTGTCAGTCTGGTGTCAGCCTCGCCTCGTAATGGGGTCAGTCTGGTGTCAGCCTCGCCTCGTGATGGGGTCAGTCTGGTGTCAGCCTCGCCTCGTGATGGGGTCAGTCTGGTGTCAGTCTCGCCTCATGATGGGGTCAGTCTGGTGTCAGCCTCACATCATGATGGTGTCAGTCTGGTGTCAGCCTCGCCTCGTGATGGTGTCAGTCTGGTGTCAGCCTCGCCTCGTGATGGTGTCCGTCTGGTGTCAGCCTCGCCTCGTGATTGGGTCAGTCTGGTGTCAGCCTCGCCTCGTGATGGTGTCCGTCTGGTGTCAGCCTCGCCTCGTGATGGTGTCAGTCTGGTGACAGCCTCACCTCGTGATGGGGTCAGTCTGGTGTCAGCCTCACATCATGATGGTGTCAGTCTGTTGTCAGCCTCGCCTCGTGATGGGGTCAGTCTGGTGTCAGCCTCGCCTAGTGATAGGGTCAGTCTGGTGTCAGCCTCGCCTCGTGATGGGGTCAGTCTGGTGTCAGCCTCACATCATGATGGTGTCAGTCTGGTGTCAGCCTCGCCTCGTGATGGGGTCAGTCTGGTGTCAGTCTCGCCTCGTGATGGGGTCAGTCTGGTGTCAGCCTCACATCATGATGGTGTCAGTCTGGTGTCAGCCTCGCCTCGTGATGGGGTCAGTCTGGTGTCAGCCTCGCCTCGTGATGGGGTCAGTCTGGTTTCAGTCTCGCCTCGTGATGGTGTCAGTCTGGTGTCAGCCTCGCCTCGTGATGGGGTCAGTCTCGTGTCAGCCTCACCACGTGATGGGGTCAGTCTGGTGTCAGCCTCACATCATGATGGTGTCAGGCTGGTGTCAGCCTCGCCTCGTGATGGGGTCAGTCTGGTGTCAGCCTCACCACGTGATGGGGTCAGTCTGGTGTCAGCCTCACATCATTATGGTGTCAGTCTGGTGTCAGCCTCGCCTCATGATGGGGTCAGTCTGGTGTCAGCCTCGCCTCGTGATGGGGTCAGTCTGGTGTCACCCTTGCCTCGTGATGGGGTCAGTCTGGTGTCAGCCTCGCCTCGTGATGGGGTCAGTCTGGTGTCATCCTCGCCTCGTGATGGGTTCAGTCTGGTGTCAGCCTCACATCGTGATGGTGTCAGTCAGGTGTCAGCCTCGCCTCGCGATGGGGTCAGTCTGGCGTCAGCCTTGCCTCGTGATGTTGTCAGTCTGGTGTCAGCCTCGCCTCGTGATGGTGTCAGTCTGGTGTCAGCCTCGCCTCGTAATGGGGTCAGTCTGGTGTCAGCCTCACATCGTAATGGTGTCAGTCTGGTGTCAGCCTCGCCTCGAGATGGGGTCAGTCTGGTGTAAACCTCGCCTCGTGATAGGGTCAGTCTGGTGTCACCCTCGCCTCGTGATGGGGTCAGTCTGGTGTCAGCCTCACATCATGATGGTGTCAGTCTGGTGTCAGCCTCGCCTCGTGATGGTGTCAGTCTGGTGTCAGCCTCGCCTCGTGATGAGGTCAGTCTGGTGTCAGCCTCACATCATGATGGTGTCAGTCTGGTGTCAGCCTCGCCTCGAGATGGGGTCAGTCTGGTGTCAGTCTCGCCTCGTGATGGGGTCAGTCTGGTGTCAGCTTCACATCATGATGGTGTCAGTCTGGTGTCAGCCTCGCCTCGTGATGGGGTCAGTCTGGTGTCAGCCTCGCCTCGTGATGGTGTCCGTCTGGTTTCAGTCTCGCCTCGTGATGGTGTCCGTCTGGTGTCAGCCCCGCCTCGTGATGAGGTCAGTCTGCTGTCAGCCTCACATCATGATGGTGTCAGTCTGGTGTCAGCCTCGCCTCGTGATGGGGTCAGTCTGGTGTCAGCCTCACATCATGATGGTGTCAGTCTGGTGTCAGCCTCGCCTCATGATGGGGTCAGTCTGGTGTCAGCCTCGCCTCGTGATGGGGTCAGTCTGGTGTCAGCCTCACATCATGATGGTGTCAGTCTGGTGTCAGCCTCGCCTCGTGATGGTGTCAGTCTGGTGTCAGCCTCGCCTCATGATGGGGTCAGTCTGGTGTCAGCCTCGCCTAGTGATGGGGTCAGTCTGGTGTCAACCTCACATCATGAAGGGGTCAGTCTGGTGTCAGCCTCACATTGTAATGGTGTCAGTCTGGTGTCAGCCTCGCCTCGAGGTGGGGTCAGTCTGGTGTAAACCTCGCCTCGTGATAGGGTCAGTCTGGTGTCACCCTCGCCTCGTGATGGGGTCAGTCTGGTGTCAGCCTCACATCATGATGGTGTCAGTCTGGTGTCAGCCTCGCCTCGTGATGAGGTCAGTCTGGTGTCAGCCTCACATCATGATGGTGTCAGTCTGGTGTCAGCCTCGCCTCGAGATGGGGTCAGTATGGTGTCAGTCTCGCCTCGTGATGGGGTCAGTCTGGTGTCAGCTTCACATCATGATGGTGTCAGTCTGGTGTCAGCCTCGCCTCGTGATGGGGTCAGTCTGGTGTCAGCCTCGCCTCGTGATGGTGTCCGTCTGGTTTCAGTCTCGCCTCGTGATGGTGTCCGTCTGGTGTCAGCCCCGCCTCGTGATGAGGTCAGTCTGGTGTCAGCCTCACATCATGATGGTGTCAGTCTGGTGTCAGCCTCGCCTCGTGATGGGGTCAGTCTGGTGTCAGCCTCGCCTCGTGATGGGGTCAGTCTGGTGTCAGCCTCACATCATGATGGTGTCAGTCTGGTGTCAGCCTCGCCTCGTGATGGTGTCAGTCTGGTGTCAGCCTCGCCTCATGATGGGGTCAGTCTGGTGTCAGCCTCGCCTAGTGATGGGGTCAGTCTGGTGTCAACTTCACATCATGAAGGGGTCAGTCTGGTGTCAGCCTCGCCTAGTGATGGGGGCAGTCTGGTGTCAGCATCGCCTCGTGATGGTGTCAGTCTGGTGTCAGCTTCGCCTCGTGATGGTGTCAGTCTGGTGTCAGCCTCACCTCGTGATGGGGTCAGTCTGGTGTCAGCCTCGCCTCGTGATGGGGTCAGTCTGGTGTCAGCCTCACATCATGATGGGGTCAGTCTGGTGTCAGTCTCGCCTCGTGATGGGGTCAGTCTGGTGTCAGTCTCGCCTCGTGATGGGGTCATTCTGGTGTCAGCCTCGCCCCGTGATGGGGTCAGTCTGGTGTCAGCCTCACATCATCATGGGGTCAGTCTGGTGTCAGTCTCGCCTCGTGATGGGGTCAGTCTGGTGTCAGTCTCGCCTCATGATGGGGTCAGTCTGGTGTCAGCCTCGCCCCGTGATGGGGTCAGTCTGGTGTCAGCCTCGCCTCGTGATGGGGTCAGTCTTGTGTCAGTCTCGCCTCGTGATGGGGTCAGTCTGGTGTCAGTCTCGACTCGTGATGGGTGATGGGGTCAGTCTGGTGTCAGCCTCGCCTCATGATGGGGTCAGTCTGGTGTCAGTCTCGCCTCGTGATGGGGTCAGTCTGGTGTCAGTCTCGCCTCGTGATGAGGTCAGTCTGGATTCAGCCTCACATCAAGATGGTGTCAGTCTGGTGTCAGCCTCGCCTCAGGATTGGGACAGTCTGGTGTCAGCCTCACATCATGATGGTGTCAGTCTGGTGTCAGCCTCGCCTCGTGATGGGGTCAGTCTGGTGTCAGCCTCGCCTCGTGATGGGGTCAGTCTGGTGTCAGCCTTGCCTCGTGATGGTGTCAGTCTTGTGTCAGCCTCACCTCGTGATGGGATCTGTCTGGTGTCAGCCTCGCCTCTAGATGGGGTCAGTCTGGTGTCAGCCTTGCCTCGTGATGGGGTCAGTCTGGTGTCAACCTCGCCTAGTGATGGGGTCAGTCTGGTGTCAGCCTCACATCATGATGGTATCAGTCAGGTGTCAGCCTCGCCTCGTGATGGGGTCAGTCTGGTGTCAGCCTCGCCTCGTGATGGGGTCAGTCTGGTGTCAGCCTCGCCTCGTGATGGGGTCAGTCTTGTGTCAGTCTCACATCATGATGGTGTCAGTCTGGTGTCAGCCTTGCCTCGTGATGGGGTCAGTCTGGAGTCAGCCTCGCCTCGTGATGGTGTCAGTCTGGTGTCAGCCTCGCCTCGTGATGGTGTCAGTCTGGTGTCAGCCTCGCCTCGTAATGGGGTCAGTCTGGTGTCAGCCTCGCCTCGTGATGGGGTGAGTCTGGTGTCAGCCTCGCCTCGTGATGGGGTCAGTCTGGTGTCAGCCTCGCCTCGTGATGGAGTCAGTCTGGTGTCAGCCTCGCCTCGTAATGGGGTCAGTCTGGTGTCAGCCTCGCCTCGTGATGGGGTCAGTCTGGTGTCAGCCTCGCCTCGTGATGGTGTCAGTCTGGTGTCAGCCTCGCCTCGTGATGGTGTCAGTCTGGTGTCAGCCTCACCTCGTGATGGTGTCCGTCTGGTGTCAGTCTCGCCTCATGATGGGTTCAGTCTGGTGTCAGCCTCGCCTCGTGATGGGGTCAGTCTGGTGTCAGCCTCGCCTCGTGATGGGGTCAGTCTGGTGTCAGCCTCACCTCGTGATGGTGTCCGTCTGGTGTCAGCCTCGCCTCGTGATGGGGTCAGTCTGGTGTCAGCCTCGCCTCGTGATGGGGTCAGTCTGGTGTCAGCCTCACATTATGATGGTGTCAGTCTGGTGTCAGCCTCGCCTCGTGATGGTGTCAGTCTGGTGTCAGCCTCGCCTCGTGATGGGGTCAGTCTGGTGTCAGCCTCGCCTAGTGATGGGGTCAGTCTGGTGTCAGCCTCACATCATGATGGGGTCAGTCTGGTGTCAGCCTCGCCTCGTTATGTGGTCAGTCTGGTGTCAGCCTCGCCTCGAGATGGTGTCAGTCTGGTATAAGCCTCGCCTAGTGATAGGGTCAGTCTGGTTTCAGCCTCGCCTCGTGATGGGGTCAGTCTGGTGTCAGCCTCACATCATGATGGTGTCAGTCTGGTGTCAGCCTCGCCTCGTGGTGGGGTCAGTCCGGTGTCAGCCTCGACTCGTGATGGGGTCAGTCTGGTGTCAGCCTCGCCTCGTGATGGGGTCAGTCTAGTGTCAGCCTCGCCTCGTGATGGGTTCAGTCTGGTGTCAGCCTCGCCTCGTGATGGGATCTGTCTGGTGTCAGCCTCGCCTCGTGATGGGGTCAGTCTGGTGTCAGCCTTGCCTCGTGATGGGGTCAGTCTGGTGTCAACCTCGCCTAGTGATGGGGTCAGTCTGGTGTCATCCTCACATCATGATGGTATCAGTCAGGTGTCAGCCTCGCCTCGTGATGGGGTCAGTCTGGTGTCAGCCTCGCCTCGTGATGGGGTCAGTCTGGTGTCAGCCACGCCTCGTGATGGGGTCAGTCTTGTGTCAGTCTCACATCATGATGGTGTCAGTCTGGTGTCAGCCTTGCCTCGTGATGGGGTCAGTCTGGTGTCAGCCTTGCCTCGTGATGGTGTCAGTCTGGTGTCAGCCTCGCCTCGTGATGGTGTCAGTCTGGTGTCAGCCTCGCCTCGTAATGGGGTCAGTCTGGTGTCAGCCTCGCCTCGTGATGGGGTGAGTCTGGTGTCAGCCTCGCCTCGTGATGGGGTCAGTCTGGTGTCAGCCTCGCCTCGTGATGGAGTCAGTCTGGTGTCAGCCTCGCCTCGTAATGGGGTCAGTCTGGTGTCAGCCTCGCCTCGTGATGGGGTCAGTCTGGTGTCAGCCTCGCCTCGTGATGGGGTCAGTCTGGTGTCAGTCTCGCCTCATGATGGGGTCAGTCTGGTGTCAGCCTCACATCATGATGGTGTCAGTCTGGTGTCAGCCTCGCCTCGTGATGGTGTCAGTCTGGTGTCAGCCTCACCTCGTGATGGTGTCCGTCTGGTGTCAGTCTCGCCTCATGATGGGTTCAGTCTGGTGTCAGCCTCGCCTCGTGATGGGGTCAGTCTGGTGTCAGCCTCGCCTCGTGATGGGGTCAGTCTGGTGTCAGCCTCACCTCGTGATGGTGTCCGTCTGGTGTCAGCCTCGCCTCGTGATGGGGTCAGTCTGGTGTCAGCCTCGCCTCGTGATGGGGTCAGTCTGGTGTCAGCCTCACATTATGATGGTGTCAGTCTGGTGTCAGCCTCGCCTCGTGATGGTGTCAGTCTGGTGTCAGCCTCGCCTCGTGATGGGGTCAGTCTGGTGTCAGCCTCGCCTAGTGATGGGGTCAGTCTGGTGTCAGCCTCACATCATGATGGGGTCAGTCTGGTGTCAGCCTCGCCTCGTTATGTGGTCAGTCTGGTGTCAGCCTCGCCTCGAGATGGTGTCAGTCTGGTATAAGCCTCGCCTAGTGATAGGGTCAGTCTGGTGTCAGCCTCGCCTCGTGATGGGGTCAGTCTGGTGTCAGCCTCACATCATGATGGTGTCAGTCTGGTGTCAGCCTCGCCTCGTGGTGGGGTCAGTCCGGTGTCAGCCTCGACTCGTGATGGGGTCAGTCTGGTGTCAGCCTCGCCTCGTGATGGGGTCAGTCTAGTGTCAGCCTCGCCTCGTGATGGGTTCAGTCTGGTGTCAGCCTCGCCTCGTGATGGGGTCAGTCTGGTGTCAGTCTCGCCTCTTGATGGGGTCAGTCTGGTTTCAGCCTCACATCGTGATGCTGTCAGTCTGGTGTCAGCCTCGCCTCGTAATGGGGTCAGTCTGGTGTCAGCCTCGAGTCGTGATGGTGTCAGTCTCGTGTCAGCCTCACATCATGATGGTGTCAGTCTGGTGTCAGCCTCGCCTCGTGATGGGGTCAGTCTGATGTCAGCCTCGCCTCGTGATGGTGTCAGTCTGGTGTCAGCCTCGCCTAGTGATAGGGTCAGTCTGGTGTCAGCCTTGCCTCGTGATGGGGTCAGTCTGGTGTCAGCCTCTCATCATGATGGTGTCATTCTGGTGTCAGCCTCGCCTCGTGATGGGGTCAGTCCGGTGTCAGTCTCGCCTCGTGATGGGGTCAGTCTGGTGTCAGCCTCACCTCGTGATGGGGTCAGTCCGGTGTCAGCCTCGCCTCGTGATGGGGTCAGTCCGGTGTCAGTCTCGCCTCGTGATGGGGTCAGTCCGGTGTCAGTCTCGCCTCATGATGGGGTCAGTCTGGTGTCAGCCTCGCCTCGTGATGGGGTCAGTCTGGTGTCAGCCTCGCCTCATGATGGGGTCAGTCTGGTGTCAGCCTCGCCTCGTGATGGGGTCAGTCTGGTGTCAGCCTCGCCTCGTGATGGGGTCAGTCTGGTGTCAGCCTCGCCTCGTGATGGGGTCAGTCTGGTGTCAGCCTCGCCTCGTGATGGGGTCAGTCTGGTGTTAGCTTCGCCTCGTGATGGGGTCAGACTGGTGTCAGCCTCACCTCGTGATGGGGTCAGTCTGGTGTCAGTCTCGCCTCGTGATGGGGTCAGTCTGGTGTCAGTCTCGCCTCGTGATGGGGTCAGTCTGTTGTCAGCCTCGCCTCGTGATGGGGTCAGTCTGGTGTCAGTCTCGCCTCGTGATGGGGTGAGTCTGGTGTCAACCTCACATCATGATGGTGTCAGTCTGGTGTCAGTCTCGACTCGTGATGGTGTCAGTCTGGTGTCAGCCTCGCCTCGTGATGGGGTCAGTCTGGTGTCAGCCTCGACTCTTGATGGGGTAAGTCTGGTGTCAGCCTCACATCGTGATGGTTTCAGTCTGGTGTCAGCCTCGCCTCGTGATGGGGTCAGTCTGGTGTCAGCCTCGCCTCGTGATGGGGTCAGTCTGGTGTCAGCCTCGCCTCGTGATGGGGTCAGTCTGGTGTCAGCCTCGCCTCGTGATGGGGTCAGTTTTGTGTCAGTCTCGCCTAGTGATGGTGTCAGTCTAGTGTCAGCCTCACATCATGATGGGGTCAGTCTGGGGTCAGTCTCGCCTCGTGATGGTGTCAGTCTGGTGTCAGTCTCGCCTTGTGATGGGGTCAGTCTGGTGTCAGTCTCGCCTCGTGATGGGGTCAGTCTGGTGTCAGCCTCGCTCCGTGATGGGGTCAGTCTGGTGTCAGCCTCACATCATGATGGTGTCAATCTGGTGTCAGCTTCGCCTTGTGATGGTGTCAGTCTGGTGTCAGCCTCGCCTCGTGATGGGGTAAGTCTGGTGTCAGCATCGCCTCGTGATGGGGTCAGTCTGGTGTCAGCCTCACATCATGATGGGGTCAGTCTGGTGTCAGTCTCGCCTCGTGATGGGGTCAGTCTGGTGTCAGTCTCGCCTCGTGATGGGGTCAGTCTGTTGTCAGTCTCGCCTCGTGATGGGGTCAGTCTGGTGTCAGCCTCACATCATGATGGTGTCAGTCTGGTGTCAGCCTCGCCTCGTGATGGTGTCAGTCTGGTGTCAGCCTCGCCTAGTGATAGGGTCATTCTGGTGTCAGCCTTGCCTCGTGATGGGGTCAGTCTGGTGTCAGCCTCTCATCATGATGGTGTCATTCTGGTGTCAGCCTCGCCTCGTGATGGGGTCAGTCCGGTGTCAGTCTCGCCTCGTGATGGGGTCAGTCTGGTGTCAGCCTCACCTCGTGATGGGGTCAGTCCGGTGTCAGTCTCGCCTCGTGATGGGGTCAGTCTGGTGTCAGCCTCGCCTAGTGATGGGGTCAGTCTGGTGTAAGCCTCACATCATGATGGTGTCAGTCAGGTGTCAGCCTCGCCTCGTGATGGGGTCAGTCTGGTGTCAGCCTCGCCTCGTGATGGGGTCAGTCTGGTGTCAGCCTCGCCTCGTGATGGGGTCAGTCTGGTGTCAGCCTCGCCTCGTGATGGGGTCAGTCTGGTGTCAGCCTCGCCTCGTGATGGGGTCAGTCTGGTGTCAGCCTCGCCTCGTGATGGGGTCAGTCTGGTGTCAGCCTCGCCTCGTGATGGGGTCAGTCTGGTGTTAGCTTCGCCTCGTGATGGGGTCAGACTGGTGTCAGCCTCACATCATGATGGGGTCAGTCTGGTGTCAGCCTCGCCTCGTTATGTGGTCAGTCTGGTGTCAGCCTCGCCTCGAGATGGTGTCAGTCTGGTATCAGCCTCGCCTAGTGATAGGGTCAGTCTGGTGTCAGCCTCGCCTCGTGATGGGGTCAGTCTGGTGTCAGCCTCGCCTCGTGATGGTGTCAGTCTGGTGTCAGCCTCGCCTCGTGATGGTGTCAGTCTTGTGTCAGCCTCACCTCGTGATGGGATCTGTCTGGTGTCAGCCTCACATCATGATGGTGTCAGTCTGGTGTCAGCCTCGCCTCGTGATGGGGTCAGTCTGGTGTCAGCCTCGCCTCGTGATGGGGTCAGTCTGGTGTCAGCCTTGCCTCGTGATGGGGTCAGTCTGGTGTCAGCCTCGCCTAGTGATGGGGTCAGTCTGGTGTCAGCCTCACCTCGTGATGGGGTCAGTCTGGTGTCAGCCTCGCCTCGTGATGGCGTCAGTCTGGTGTCAGCCTCGCCTAGTGATGGGGTCAGTCTGGTGTAAGCCTCACATCATGATGGTGTCAGTCAGGTGTCAGCCTCGCCTCGTGATGGGGTCAGTCTGGTGTCAGCCTCGCCTCGTGATGGGGTCAGTCTGGTGTCAGCCTCGCCTCATGATGGGGTCAGTCTGGTGTCAGCCTCGCCTCGTGATGGGGTCAGTCTGGTGTCAGCCTCGCCTCGTGATGGGGTCAGTCTGGTGTCAGCCTCGCCTCGTGATGGGGTCAGTCTGGTGTCAGCCTCGCCTCGTGATGGGGTCAGTCTGGTGTTAGCTTCGCCTCGTGATGGGGTCAGACTGGTGTCAGCCTCACATCATGATGGGGTCAGTCTGGTGTCAGCCTCGCCTCGTTATGTGGTCAGTCTGGTGTCAGCCTCGCCTCGAGATGGTGTCAGTCTGGTATCAGCCTCGCCTAGTGATAGGGTCAGTCTGGTGTCAGCCTCGCCTCGTGATGGGGTCAGTTTTGTGTCAGTCTCGCCTAGTGATGGTGTCAGTCTAGTGTCAGCCTCACATCATGATGGGGTCAGTCTGGGGTCAGTCTCGCCTCGTGATGGTGTCAGTCTGGTGTCAGTCTCGCCTCGTGATGGGGTCAGTCTGGTGTCAGTCTCGCCTAGTGATGGTGTCAGTCTGGTGTCAGTCTCGCCTCGTGATGGGGTCAGACTGGTGTCAGCCTCGCTCCGTGACGGGGTCAGTCTGGTGTCAGCCTCACATCATGATGGTGTCAATCTGGTGTCAGCTTCGCCTTGTGATGGTGTCAGTCTGGTGTCAGCCTCGCCTCGTGATGGGGTAAGTCTGGTGTCAGCATCGCCTCGTGATGGGGTCAGTCTGGTGTCAGTCTCGCCTCGTGATGGGGTCAGTCTGGTGTCAGTCTCGCCTCGTGATGTGGTCAGTCTGTTGTCAGTCTCGCCTAGTGATGGGGTCAGTCTGGTGTCTGCCTCACATCATGATGGGGTCAGTCTGGTGTCAGCCTCGCCTAGTGATGGGGTCAGTCTGGTGTCAGCCTCACATCATGATGGGGTCAGTCTGGTGTCAGCCTAGCCTCGTGATGGTGTCAGTCTGGTGTCAGTCTCGCCTCGTGATGGGGTCAGTCTGGTGTCAGCCTCGCCTAGTGATGGGGTCAGTCTGGTGTCTGCCTCACATCATGATTGGGTCAGTCTGGTGTCAGCCTCGCCTCGTCGTGGGGTCAGTCTGGTGTCAGTCTTGCCTCGTGATGGTCTCAGTCTGGTGTCAGTGTCGCCTCGTGATGGGGTCAGTCTGGTGTCAGCCTCGACCCGTGATGAGGTCCGTCTGGTGTCAGCCTCACATCATGATGGTGTCAATCTGGTGTCAGCTTCGCCTTGTGATGGTGTCAGTCTGGTGTCAGCCTTGCCTCGTGATGGGTTAAGTCTGGTGTCAGTCTCTCCTCGTGATGGGGTCAGTCTGGTGTCAGCCTCGCCTCGTGATGGGGTCAGTCTGGTGTCAGCTTCGCCTCGTGATGGGGTCAGTCTGGTGTCAGCCTCGCCTAGTGATGGGGTCAGTCTGCTGTCAGCCTCGCCTCGTGATGGGCTCAGTCTGGTGTCAGCCTCACATCATGATGGGGTCAGTCTGGTGTCAGTCTCGCCTCGTGATGGGGTCAGTCTGGTGTCAGTCTCGCATCGTGATGGGGTCAGTCTGGTGTCAGCCTTGCCTCGTGATGGGGTCAGTCTGGTGTCAGCCTCGCCTAGTGATGGGGTCAGTCTGGTGTCAGCCTCACATCATGATGGTATCAGTCAGGTGTCAGCCTCGCCTCGTGATGGGGTCAGTCTGGTGTCAGCTTCACCTCGTTATGGGGTCAGTCTGGTGTCAGCCTCGCCTCGTGATGGGGTCAGTCTTGTGTCAGTCTCACATCATGATGGTGTCAGTCTGGTGTCAGCCTTGCCTTGTGATGGGGTCAGTCTGGTGTCAGCCTCGCCTCGTGATGGTGTCAGTCTGGTGTCAGCCTCGCCTTGTGATGGTGTCAGTCTGGTGTCAGCCTCGCCTCGTAATGGGGTCAGTCTGGTGTCAGCCTCGCCTCGTGATGGGGTCAGTCTGGTGTCAGCCTCGCCTCGTGATGGGGTCAGTCTGGTGTCAGTCTCGCCTCATGATGGGGTCAGTCTGGTGTCAGCCTCACATCATGATGGTGTCAGTCTGGTGTCAGCCTCGCCTCGTGATGGTGTCAGTCTGGTGTCAGCCTCGCCTCGTGATGGTGTCCGTCTGGTGTCAGCCTCGCCTCGTGATTGGGTCAGTCTGGTGTCAGCCTCGCCTCGTGATGGTGTCCGTCTGGTGTCAGCCTCGCCTCGTGATGGTGTCAGTCTGGTGACAGCCTCACCTCGTGATGGGGTCAGTCTGGTGTCAGCCTCACATCATGATGGTGTCAGTCTGTTGTCAGCCTCGCCTCGTGATGGGGTCAGTCTGGTGTCAGCCTCGCCTAGTGATAGGGTCAGTCTGGTGTCAGCCTCGCCTCGTGATGGGGTCAGTCTGGTGTCAGCCTCACATCATGATGGTGTCAGTCTGGTGTCAGCCTCGCCTCGTGATGGGGTCAGTCTGGTGTCAGTCTCGCCTCGTGATGGGGTCAGTCTGGTGTCAGCCTCACATCATGATGGTGTCAGTCTGGTGTCAGCCTCGCCTCGTGATGGGGTCAGTCTGGTGTCAGCCTCGCCTCGTGATGGGGTCAGTCTGGTTTCAGTCTCGCCTCGTGATGGTGTCAGTCTGGTGTCAGCCTCGCCTCGTGATGGGGTCAGTCTCGTGTCAGCCTCACCACGTGATGGGGTCAGTCTGGTGTCAGCCTCACATCATGATGGTGTCAGGCTGGTGTCAGCCTCGCCTCGTGATGGGGTCAGTCTGGTGTCAGCCTCACCACGTGATGGGGTCAGTCTGGTGTCAGCCTCACATCATTATGGTGTCAGTCTGGTGTCAGCCTCGCCTCATGATGGGGTCAGTCTGGTGTCAGTCTAACATCATGATGGTGTCAGTCTGGTATCAGCCTCGCCTCGTGATGGGGTCAGTCTGGTGTCAGCCTCGCCTCGTGATGGGGTCAGTCTGGTGTCACCCTTGCCTCGTGATGGGGTCAGTCTGGTGTCAGCCTCGCCTCGTGATGGGGTCAGTCTGGTGTCATCCTCGCCTCGTGATGGGGTCAGTCTGGTGTCAGCCTCACATCGTGATGGTGTCAGTCAGGTGTCAGCCTCGCCTCGCGATGGGGTCAGTCTGGCGTCAGCCTTGCCTCGTGATGTTGTCAGTCTGGTGTCAGCCTCGCCTCGTGATGGTGTCAGTCTGGTGTCAGCCTCGCCTCGTAATGGGGTCAGTCTTATGTCAGCCTCACATCGTAATGGTGTCAGTCTGGTGTCAGCCTCGCCTCGAGATGGGGTCAGTCTGGTGTAAACCTCGCCTCGTGATAGGGTCAGTCTGGTGTCACCCTCGCCTCGTGATGGGGTCAGTCTGGTGTCAGCCTCACATCATGATGGTGTCAGTCTGGTGTCAGCCTCGCCTCGTGATGGTGTCAGTCTGGTGTCAGCCTCGCCTCGTGATGAGGTCAGTCTGGTGTCAGCCTCACATCATGATGGTGTCAGTCTGGTGTCAGCCTCGCCTCGAGATGGGGTCAGTCTGGTGTCAGTCTCGCCTCGTGATGGGGTCAGTCTGGTGTCAGCTTCACATCATGATGGTGTCAGTCTGGTGTCAGCCTCGCCTCGTGATGGGGTCAGTCTGGTGTCAGCCTCGCCTCGTGATGGTGTCCGTCTGGTTTCAGTCTCGCCTCGTGATGGTGTCCGTCTGGTGTCAGCCCCGCCTCGTGATGAGGTCAGTCTGGTGTCAGCCTCACATCATGATGGTGTCAGTCTGGTGTCAGCCTCGCCTCGTGATGGGGTCAGTCTGGTGTCAGCCTCACATCATGATGGTGTCAGTCTGGTGTCAGCCTCGCCTCATGATGGGGTCAGTCTGGTGTCAGCCTCGCCTCGTGATGGGGTCAGTCTGGTGTCAGCCTCACATCATGATGGTGTCAGTCTGGTGTCAGCCTCGCCTCGTGATGGTGTCAGTCTGGTGTCAGCCTCGCCTCATGATGGGGTCAGTCTGGTGTCAGCCTCGCCTAGTGATGGGGTCAGTCTGGTGTCAACCTCACATCATGAAGGGGTCAGTCTGGTGTCAGCCTCACATTGTAATGGTGTCAGTCTGGTGTCAGCCTCGCCTCGAGGTGGGGTCAGTCTGGTGTAAACCTCGCCTCGTGATAGGGTCAGTCTGGTGTCACCCTCGACTCGTGATGGGGTCAGTCTGGTGTCAGCCTCACATCATGATGGTGTCAGTCTGGTGTCAGCCTCGCCTCGTGATGAGGTCAGTCTGGTGTCAGCCTCACATCATGATGGTGTCAGTCTGGTGTCAGCCTCGCCTCGAGATGGGGTCAGTCTGGTGTCAGTCTCGCCTCGTGATGGGGTCAGTCTGGTGTCAGCTTCACATCATGATGGTGTCAGTCTGGTGTCAGCCTCGCCTCGTGATGGGGTCAGTCTGGTGTCAGCCTCGCCTCATGATGGGGTCAGTCTGGTGTCAGCCTCGCCTAGTGATGGGGTCAGTCTGGTGTCAACCTCACATCATGAAGGGGTCAGTCTGGTGTCAGCCTCGCCTAGTGATGGGGGCAGTCTGGTGTCAGCATCGCCTCGTGATGGTGTCAGTCTGGTGTCAGCTTCGCCTCGTGATGGTGTCAGTCTGGTGTCAGCCTCACCTCGTGATGGGGTCAGTCTGGTGTCAGCCTCGCCTCGTGATGGGGTCAGTCTGGTGTCAGCCTCACATCATGATGGGGTCAGTCTGGTGTCAGTCTCGCCTCGTGATGGGGTCAGTCTGGTGTCAGTCTCGCCTCGTGATGGGGTCATTCTGGTGTCAGCCTCGCCCCGTGATGGGGTCAGTCTGGTGTCAGCCTCACATCATCATGGGGTCAGTCTGGTGTCAGTCTCGCCTCGTGATGGGGTCAGTCTGGTGTCAGTCTCGCCTCATGATGGGGTCAGTCTGGTGTCAGCCTCGCCCCGTGATGGGGTCAGTCTGGTGTCAGCCTCGCCTCGTGATGGGGTCAGTCTTGTGTCAGTCTCGCCTCGTGATGGGGTCAGTCTGGTGTCAGTCTCGACTCGTGATGGGTGATGGGGTCAGTCTGGTGTCAGCCTCGCCTCATGATGGGGTCAGTCTGGTGTCAGTCTCGCCTCGTGATGGGGTCAGTCTGGTGTCAGTCTCGCCTCGTGATGAGGTCAGTCTGGATTCAGCCTCACATCATGATGGTGTCAATCTGGTGTCAGCTTCGCCTTGTGATGGTGTCAGTCTGGTGTCAGCCTCGCCTCGTGATGGGGTAAGTCTGGTGTCAGCATCGCCTCGTGATGGGGTCAGTCTGGTGTCAGCCTCACATCATGATGGGGTCAGTCTGGTGTCAGTCTCGCCTCGTGATGGGGTCAGTCTGGTGTCAGTCTCGCCTCGTGATGGGGTCAGTCTGTTGTCAGTCTCGCCTCGTGATGGGGTCAGTCTGGTGTCAGCCTCACATCATGATGGTGTCAGTCTGGTGTCAGCCTCGCCTCGTGATGGTGTCAGTCTTGTGTCAGCCTCGCCTCGTGATGGGGTCAGTCTGGTGTCAGCCTCGCCTAGTGATGGGGTCAGTCTGGTGTCAGCCTCACATCATGATGGGGTCAGTCTGGTGTCAGCCTAGCCTCGTGATGGTGTCAGTCTGGTGTCAGCCTCGCCTCGTGATGGGGTCAGTCTGGTGTCAGCCTCGCCTAGTGATGGGGTCAGTCTGGTGTCTGCCTCACATCATGATGGGGTCAGTCTGGTGTCAGCCTCGCCTCGTCGTGGGGTCAGTCTGGTGTCAGTCTCGCCTCGTGATGGTCTCAGTCTGGTGTCAGTGTCGCCTCGTGATGGTGTCAGTCTGGTGTCAGCCTCGCCTCGTGATGGGGTCAGTCTGGTGTCAGCCTCGCCTAGTGATGGGGTCAGTCTGGTGTCAGCCTCACATCATGATGGGGTCAGTCTGGTGTCAACCTAGCCTCGTGATGGTGTCAGTCTGGTGTCAGCCTCGCCTCGTGATGGGGTCAGTCTGGTGTCAGCCTCGCCTAGTGATGGGGTCAGTCTGGTGTCTGCCTCACATCATGATGGGGTCAGTCTGGTGTCAGCCTCGCCTCGTCGTGGGGTCAGTCTGGTGTCAGTCTCGCCTCGTGATGGTCTCAGTCTGGTGTCAGTGTCGCCTCGTGATGGGGTCAGTCTGGTGTCAGCCTCGACCCGTGATGAGGTCCGTCTGGTGTCAGCCTCACATCATGATGGTGTCAATCTGGTGTCAGCTTCGCCTTGTGATGGTGTCAATCTGGTGTCAGCCTTGCCTCGTGATGGGTTAAGTCTGGTGTCAGTCTCTCCTCGTGATGGGGTCAGTCTGGTGTCAGCCTCGCCTCGTGATGGGGTCAGTCTGGTGTCAGCCTCGCCTCGTGATGGGGTCAGTCTGGTGTCAGCCTCGCCTAGTGATGGGGTCAGTCTGCTGTCAGCCTCGCCTCGTGATGGGCTCAGTCTGGTGTCAGCCTCACATCATGATGGGGTCAGTCTGGTGTCAGTCTCGCCTCGTGATGGGGTCAGTCTGGTGTCAGTCTCGCCTCGTGATGGGGTCAGTCTGGTGTCAGCCTTGCCTCGTGATGGGGTCAGTCTGGTGTCAGCCTCGCCTAGTGATGGGGTCAGTCTGGTGTCAGCCTCACATCATGATGGTATCAGTCAGGTGTCAGCCTCGCCTCGTGATGGGGTCAGTCTGGTGTCAGCCTCGCCTCGTTATGGGGTCAGTCTGGTGTCAGCCTCGCCTCGTGATGGGGTCAGTCTTGTGTCAGTCTCACATCATGATGGTGTCAGTCTGGTGTCAGCCTTGCCTTGTGATGGGGTCAGTCTGGTGTCAGCCTCGCCTCGTGATGGTGTCAGTCTGGTGTCAGCCTCGCCTTGTGATGGTGTCAGTCTGGTGTCAGCCTCGCCTCGTAATGGGGTCAGTCTGGTGTCAGCCTCGCCTCATGATGGGGTCAGTCTGGTGTCAGCCTCGCCTCGTGATGGGGTCAGTCTGGTGTCAGTCTCGCCTCATGATGGGGTCAGTCTGGTGTCAGCCTCACATCATGATGGTGTCAGTCTGGTGTCAGCCTCGCCTCGTGATGGTGTCAGTCTGGTGTCAGCCTCGCCTCGTGATGGTGTCCGTCTGGTGTCAGCCTCGCCTCGTGATGGTGTCAGTCTGGTGACAGCCTCACCTCGTGATGGGGTCAGTCTGGTGTCAGCCTCACATCATGATGGTGTCAGTCTGGTGTCAGCCTCGCCTCGTGATGGGGTCAGTCTGGTGTCAGCCTCGCCTAGTGATAGGGTCAGTCTGGTGTCAGCCTCGCCTGGTGATGGGGTCAGTCTGGTGTCAGCCTGACATCATGATGGTGTCAGTCTGGTGTCAGCCTCGCCTCGTGATGGGGTCAGTCTGGTGTCAGTCTCGCCTCGTGATGGGGTCAGTCTGGTGTCAGCCTCACATGATGATGGTGTCAGTCTGGTGTCAGCCTCGCCTCGTGATGGGGTCAGTCTGGTGTCAGCCTCGCCTCGTGATGGGGTCAGTCTGGTTTCAGTCTCGCCTCGTGATGGTGTCAGTCTGGTGTCAGCCTCGCCTCGTGATGGGGTCAGTCTAGTGTCAGCCTCACATCATGATGGGGTCAGTCTGGGGTCAGTCTCGCCTCGTGATGGGGTCAGTCCGGTGTCAGTCTCGCCTCGTGATGGGGTCAGTCTGGTGTCAGTCTCGCCTCGTGATGGGGTCAGTCTGGTGTCAGCCTCACCTCGTGATGGGGTCAGTCTGGTGTCAGTCTCGCCTCGTGATGGGGTCAGTCTGGTGTCAGTCTCGCCTCGTGATGGGGTCAGTCTGTTGTCAGCCTCGCCTCGTGATGGGGTCAGTCTGGTGTCAGTCTCGCCTCGTGATGGGGTGAGTCTGGTGTCAACCTCACATCATGATGGTGTCAGTCTGGTGTCAGTCTCGACTCGTGATGGTGTCAGTCTGGTGTCAGCCTCGCCTCGTGATGGGGTCAGTCTGGTGTCAGCCTCGACTCTTGATGGGGTAAGTCTGGTGTCAGCCTCACATCGTGATGGTTTCAGTCTGGTGTCAGCCTCGCCTCGTGATGGGGTCAGTCTGGTGTCAGCCTCGCCTCGTGATGGGGTCAGTCTGGTGTCAGCCTAGCCTCGTGATGGTGTCAGTCTGGTGTCAGCCTCGCCTCGTGATGGGGTCAGTCTGGTGTCAGCCTCGCCTAGTGATGGGGTCAGTCTGGTGTCTGCCTCACATCATGATGGGGTCAGTCTGGTGTCAGCCTCGCCTCGTCGTGGGGTCAGTCTGGTGTCAGTCTCGCCTCGTGATGGTCTCAGTCTGGTGTCAGTGTCGCCTCGTTTTTGGATCAGTCTGGTGTCAGCCTCGACCCGTGATGAGGTCCGTCTGGTGTCAGCCTCACATCATGATGGTGTCAATCTGGTGTCAGCTTCGCCTTGTGATGGTGTCAATCTGGTGTCAGCCTTGCCTCGTGATGGGTTAAGTCTGGTGTCAGTCTCTCCTCGTGATGGGGTCAGTCTGGTGTCAGCCTCGCCTCGTGATGGGGTCAGTCTGGTGTCAGCCTCGCCTCGTGATGGGGTCAGTCTGGTGTCAGCCTCGCCTAGTGATGGGGTCAGTCTGCTGTCAGCCTCGCCTCGTGATGGGCTCAGTCTGGTGTCAGCCTCACATCATGATGGGGTCAGTCTGGTGTCAGTCTCGCCTCGTGATGGGGTCAGTCTGGTGTCAGTCTCGCCTCGTGATGGGGTCAGTCTGGTGTCAGCCTTGCCTCGTGATGGGGTCAGTCTGGTGTCAGCCTCGCCTAGTGATGGGGTCAGTCTGGTGTCAGCCTCACATCATGATGGTATCAGTCAGGTGTCAGCCTCGCCTCGTGATGGGGTCAGTCTGGTGTCAGCCTCGCCTCGTTATGGGGTCAGTCTGGTGTCAGCCTCGCCTCGTGATGGGGTCAGTCTTGTGTCAGTCTCACATCATGATGGTGTCAGTCTGGTGTCAGCCTTGCCTTGTGATGGGGTCAGTCTGGTGTCAGCCTCGCCTCGTGATGGTGTCAGTCTGGTGTCAGCCTCGCCTTGTGATGGTGTCAGTCTGGTGTCAGCCTCGCCTCGTAATGGGGTCAGTCTGGTGTCAGCCTCGCCTCGTGATGGGGTCAGTCTGGTGTCAGCCTCGCCTCGTGATGGGGTCAGTCTGGTGTCAGTCTCGCCTCATGATGGGGTCAGTCTGGTGTCAGCCTCACATCATGATGGTGTCAGTCTGGTGTCAGCCTCGCCTCGTGATGGTGTCAGTCTGGTGTCAGCCTCGCCTCGTGATGGTGTCCGTCTGGTGTCAGCCTCGCCTCGTGATGGTGTCAGTCTGGTGACAGCCTCACCTCGTGATGGGGTCAGTCTGGTGTCAGCCTCACATCATGATGGTGTCAGTCTGGTGTCAGCCTCGCCTCGTGATGGGGTCAGTCTGGTGTCAGCCTCGCCTAGTGATAGGGTCAGTCTGGTGTCAGCCTCGCCTGGTGATGGGGTCAGTCTGGTGTCAGCCTGACATCATGATGGTGTCAGTCTGGTGTCAGCCTCGCCTCGTGATGGGGTCAGTCTGGTGTCAGTCTCGCCTCGTGATGGGGTCAGTCTGGTGTCAGCCTCACATGATGATGGTGTCAGTCTGGTGTCAGCCTCGCCTCGTGATGGGGTCAGTCTGGTGTCAGCCTCGCCTCGTGATGGGGTCAGTCTGGTTTCAGTCTCGCCTCGTGATGGTGTCAGTCTGGTGTCAGCCTCGCCTCGTGATGGGGTCAGTCTAGTGTCAGCCTCACATCATGATGGGGTCAGTCTGGTGTCAACCTCACATCATGATGGTGTCAGTCTGGTGTCAGTCTCGCCTCGTGATGGGGTCAGTCTGGTGTCAGCCTCACCTCGTGATGGGGTCAGTCTGGTGTCAGTCTCGCCTCGTGATGGGGTCAGTCTGGTGTCAGTCTCGCCTCGTGATGGGGTCAGTCTGTTGTCAGCCTCGCCTCGTGATGGGGTCAGTCTGGTGTCAGTCTCGCCTCGTGATGGGGTGAGTCTGGTGTCAACCTCACATCATGATGGTGTCAGTCTGGTGTCAGTCTCGACTCGTGATGGTGTCAGTCTGGTGTCAGCCTCGCCTCGTGATGGGGTCAGTCTGGTGTCAGCCTCGACTCTTGATGGGGTAAGTCTGGTGTCAGCCTCACATCGTGATGGTTTCAGTCTGGTGTCAGCCTCGCCTCGTGATGGGGTCAGTCTGGTGTCAGCCTCGCCTCGTGATGGGGTCAGTCTGGTGTCAGCCTCGCCTCGTGATGGGGTCAGTCTGGTGTCAGCCTCGCCTCGTGATGGGGTCAGTTTTGTGTCAGTCTCGCCTAGTGATGGTGTCAGTCTAGTGTCAGCCTCACATCATGATGGGGTCAGTCCGGTGACAGCCTCACCTCGTGATGGGGTCAGTCCGGTGTCAGTCTCGCCTCGTGATGGGGTCAGTCTGGTGTCAGCCTCGCCTCGTGATGGGGTCAGTCTGGTGTCAGCCTCGCCTCGTGATGGCGTCAGTCTGGTGTCAGCCTCGCCTAGTGATTGGGTCAGTCTGGTGTAAGCCTCACATCATGATGGTGTCAGTCAGGTGTCAGCCTCGCCTCGTGATGGGGTCAGTCTGGTGTCAGCCTCGCCTCGTGATGGGGTCAGTCTGGTGTCAGCCTCGCCTCGTGATGGGGTCAGTCTGGTGTCAGCCTCGCCTCGTGATGGGGTCAGTCTGGTGTCAGCCTCGCCTCGTGATGGGGTCAGTCTGGTGTCAGCCTCGCCTCGTGATGGGGTCAGTCTGGTGTCAGCCTCGCCTCGTGATGGGGTCAGTCTGGTGTTAGCTTCGCCTCGTGATGGGGTCAGACTGGTGTCAGCCTCACATCATGATGGGGTCAGTCTGGTGTCAGCCTCGCCTCGTTATGTGGTCAGTCTGGTGTCAGCCTCGCCTCGAGATGGTGTCAGTCTGGTATCAGCCTCGCCTAGTGATAGGGTCAGTCTGGTGTCAGCCTCGCCTCGTGATGGGGTCAGTCTGGTGTCAGCCTCGCCTCGTGATGGTGTCAGTCTGGTGTCAGCCTCGCCTCGTGATGGTGTCAGTCTTGTGTCAGCCTCACCTCGTGATGGGATCTGTCTGGTGTCAGCCTCACATCATGATGGTGTCAGTCTGGTGTCAGCCTCGCCTCGTGATGGGGTCAGTCTGGTGTCAGCCTCGCCTCGTGATGGTGTCAGTGTGGTGTCAGCCTCGCCTCGTGATGGGGTCAGTCTGGTGTCAGCCTCGCCTCGTGATGGTGTCAGTGTGGTGTCAGCCTCGCCTCGTGATGGTGTCAGTCTGGTGTCAGCCTCGCCTCGTGATGGGGTCAGTCTTGTGTCAGTCTCACATCATGATGGTGTCAGTCTGGTGTCAGCCTCGCCTCGTGATGGTGTCAGTCTGGTGTCAGCCTCACCTCGTGATGGTGTCCGTCTGGTGTAAGCCTCGCCTTGTGATTGGGTCAGTCTGGTGTCAGCCTCGCCTCGTGATGGTGTCCGTCTGGTGTCAGCCTCGCCTCGTGATGGTGTCAGTCTGGTGACAGCCTCACCTCGTGATGGGGTCAGTCTGGTGTCAGCCTCACATAATGATGGTGTCAGTCTGGTGTCAGCCTCGCCTCGTGATGGGGTCAGTCTGGTGTCAGCCTCGCCTAGTGATAAGGTCAGTCTGGTGTCAGCCTCGCCTCGTGATGGGGTCAGTCTGGTGTCAGCCTCACATCATGATGGTGTCAGTCTGGTGTCAGACTCGCCTCGTGATGGAGTCAGTCTGGTGTCAGTCTCGCCTAGTGATGGTGTCAGTCTAGTGTCAGCCTCACATCATGATGGGGTCAGTCTGGTGTCAGCCTCGCCTCGTGATGGTGTCAGTCTGGTGTGAGCCTCGCCTCGTGATGGGGTCAGTCTGGTGTCAGCCTCGCCTCGTGATGGGGTCAGTCTGGTGTCAGCCTCGACTCGTGATGGGGTCAGTCTGGTGTCAGCCTCGCCTCGTGATGGGGTCAGTCTGTTGTCAGCCTCGCCTCGTGATGGGGTCAGTCTGGTGTCAGTCTCGCCTCGTGATGGGGTGAGTCTGGTGTCAGCCTCGCCTCGTGATGGGGTCAGTCTGGTGTCAGCCTCGCCTCGTGATGGGGTCAGTCTGGTGTCAGCCTCGCCTCGTGATGGGGTCAGTTTTGTGTCAGTCTCGCCTAGTGATGGTGTCAGTCTAGTGTCAGCCTCACATCATGATGGGGTCAGTCTGGGGTCAGTCTCGCCTCGTGATGGTGTCAGTCTGGTGTCAGTCTCGCCTTGTGATGGGGTCAGTCTGGTGTCAGTCTCGCCTAGTGATGGTGTCAGTCTGGTGTCAGTCTCGCCTCGTGATGGGGTCAGTCTGGTGTCAGCCTCGCTCCGTGACGGGGTCAGTCTGGTGTCAGCCTCACATCATGATGGTGTCAATCTGGTGTCAGCTTCGCCTTGTGATGGTGTCAGTCTGGTGTCAGCCTCGCCTCGTGATGGGGTAAGTCTGGTGTCAGCATCGCCTCGTGATGGGGTCAGTCTGGTGTCAGCCTCACATCATGATGGGGTCAGTCTGGTGTCAGTCTCGCCTCGTGATGGGGTCAGTCTGGTGTCAGTCTCGCCTCGTGATGGGGTCAGTCTGTTGTCAGTCTCGCCTCGTGATGGGGTCAGTCTGGTGTCAGCCTCACATCATGATGGTGTCAGTCTGGTGTCAGCCTCGCCTCGTGATGGTGTCAGTCTGGTGTCAGCCTCGCCTCGTGATGGGGTCAGTCTGGTGTCAGCCTCGCCTAGTGATGGGGTCAGTCTGGTGTCAGCCTCACATCATGATGGGGTCAGTCTGGTGTCAGCCTAGCCTCGTGATGGTGTCAGTCTGGTGTCAGCCTCGCCTCGTGATGGGGTCAGTCTGGTGTCAGCCTCGCCTAGTGATGGGGTCAGTCTGGTGTCTGCCTCACATCATGATGGGGTCAGTCTGGTGTCAGCCTCGCCTCGTCGTGGGGTCAGTCTGGTGTCAGTCTCGCCTCGTGATGGTCTCAGTCTGGTGTCAGTGTCGCCTCGTGATGGGGTCAGTCTGGTGTCAGCCTCGACCCGTGATGAGGTCCGTCTGGTGTCAGCCTCACATCATGATGGTGTCAAGCTGGTGTCAGCTTCGCCTTGTGATGGTGTCAATCTGGTGTCAGCCTTGCCTCGTGATGGGTTAAGTCTGGTGTCAGTCTCTCCTCGTGATGGGGTCAGTCTGGTGTCAGCCTCGCCTCGTGATGGGGTCAGTCTGGTGTCAGCCTCGCCTCCTGATGGGGTCAGTCTGGTGTCAGCCTCGCCTAGTGATGGGGTCAGTCTGCTGTCAGCCTCGCCTCGTGATGGGCTCAGTCTGGTGTCAGCCTCACATCATGATGGGGTCAGTCTGGTGTCAGTCTCGCCTCGTGATGGGGTCAGTCTGGTGTCAGTCTCGCCTCGTGATGGGGTCAGTCTGGTGTCAGCCTTGCCTCGTGATGGGGTCAGTCTGGTGTCAGCCTCGCCTAGTGATGGGGTCAGTCTGGTGTCAGCCTCACATCATGATGGTATCAGTCAGGTGTCAGCCTCGCCTCGTGATGGGGTCAGTCTGGTGTCAGCCTCGCCTCGTTATGGGGTCAGTCTGGTGTCAGCCTCGCCTCGTGATGGGGTCAGTCTTGTGTCAGTCTCACATCATGATGGTGTCAGTCTGGTGTCAGCCTTGCCTTGTGATGGGGTCAGTCTGGTGTCAGCCTCGCCTCGTGATGGTGTCAGTCTGGTGTCAGCCTCGCCTTGTGATGGTGTCAGTCTGGTGTCAGCCTCGCCTCGTAATGGGGTCAGTCTGGTGTCAGCCTCGCCTCGTGATGGGGTCAGTCTGGTGTCAGCCTCGCCTCGTGATGGGGTCAGTCTGATGTCAGTCTCGCCTCATGATGGGGTCAGTCTGGTGTCAGCCTCACATCATGATGGTGTCAGTCTGGTGTCAGCCTCGCCTCGTGATGGTGTCAGTCTGGTGTCAGCCTCGCCTCGTGATGGTGTCTGTCTGGTGTCAGTCTCGCCTCGTGATGGTGTCAGTCTGGTGACAGCCTCACCTCGTGATGGGGTCAGTCTGGTGTCAGCCTCACATCATGATGGTGTCAGTCTGGTGTCAGCCTCGCCTCGTGATGGGGTCAGTCTGGTGTCAGCCTCGCCTAGTGATAGGGTCAGTCTGGTGTCAGCCTCGCCTGGTGATGGGGTCAGTCTGGTGTCAGCCTGACATCATGATGGTGTCAGTCTGGTGTCAGCCTCGCCTCGTGATGGGGTCAGTCTGGTGTCAGTCTCGCCTCGTGATGGGGTCAGTCTGGTGTCAGCCTCACATGATGATGGTGTCAGTCTGGTGTCAGCCTCGCCTCGTGATGGGGTCAGTCTGGTGTCAGCCTCGCCTCGTGATGGGGTCAGTCTGGTGTCAGCCTCGCCTCGTGATGGGGTCAGTCTGGTTTCAGTCTCGCCTCGTGATGGGGTCAGTCTAGTGTCAGCCTCACATCATGATGGGGTCAGTCTGGGGTCAGTCTCGCCTCGTGATGGTGTCAGTCTGGTGTCAGTCTCGCCTTGTGATGGGGTCAGTCTGGTGTCAGTCTCGCCTCGTGATGGGGTCAGTCTGGTGTCAGCCTCGCTCCGTGACGGGGTCAGTCTGGTGTCAGCCTCACATCACGATGGTGTCAATCTGGTGTCAGCTTCGCCTTGTGATGGTGTCAGTCTGGTGTCAGCCTCGCCTCGTGATGGGGTAAGTCTGGTGTCAGCATCGCCTCGTGATGGGGTCAGTCTGGTGTCAGCCTCACATCATGATGGGGTCAGTCTGGTGTCAGTCTCGCCTCGTGATGGGGTCAGTTTGGTGTCAGTCTCGCCTCGTGATGGGGTCAGTCTGTTGTCAGTCTCGCCTCGTGATGGGGTCAGTCTGGTGTCAGCCTCACATCATGATGGTGTCAGTCTGGTGTCAGCCTCGCCTCGTGATGGTGTCAGTCTGGTGTCTGCCTCACATCATGATGGGGTCAGTCTGGTGTCAGCCTCGCCTCGTCGTGGGGTCAGTCTGGTGTCAGTCTCGCCTCGTGATGGTCTCAGTCTGGTGTCAGTGTCGCCTCGTGATGGGGTCAGTCTGGTGTCAGCCTCGACCCGTGATGAGGTCCGTCTGGTGTCAGCCTCACATCATGATGGTGTCAATCTGGTGTCAGCTTCGCCTTGTGATGGTGTCAATCTGGTGTCAGCCTTGCCTCGTGATGGGTTAAGTCTGGTGTCAGTCTCTCCTCGTGATGGGGTCAGTCTGGTGTCAGCCTCGCCTCGTGATGGGGTCAGTCTGGTGTCAGCCTCGCCTCGTGATGGGGTCAGTCTGGTGTCAGCCTCGCCTAGTGATGGGGTCAGTCTGCTGTCAGCCTCGCCTCGTGATGGGGTCAGTCTGGTGTCAGCCTCGCCTAGTGATGGGGTCAGTCTGGTGTCAGCCTCACATCATGATGGTATCAGTCAGGTGTCAGCCTCGCCTCGTGATGGGGTCAGTCTGGTGTCAGCCTCGCCTCGTTATGGGGTCAGTCTGGTGTCAGCCTCGCCTCGTGATGGGGTCAGTCTTGTGTCAGTCTCACATCATGATGGTGTCAGTCTGGTGTCAGCCTTGCCTTGTGATGGGGTCAGTCTGGTGTCAGCCTCGCCTCGTGATGGTGTCAGTCTGGTGTCAGCCTCGCCTTGTGATGGTGTCAGTCTGGTGTCAGCCTCGCCTCGTAATGGGGTCAGTCTGGTGTCAGCCTCGCCTCGTGATGGGGTCAGTCTGGTGTCAGCCTCGCCTCGTGATGGGGTCAGTCTGGTGTCAGTCTCGCCTCATGATGGGGTCAGTCTGGTGTCAGCCTCACATCATGATGGTGTCAGTCTGGTGTCAGCCTCGCCTCGTGATGGTGTCAGTCTGGTGTCAGCCTCGACTCGTGATGGTGTCCGTCTGGTGTCAGCCTCGCCTCGTGATTGGGTCAGTCTGGTGTCAGCCTTGCCTCGTGATGGGTTCAGTCTGGTGTCAGCCTTGCCTCGTGATGGTGTCAGTCTGATGTCAGCCTCGCCTCGTGATGGGGTCAGTCTGGTGTCAGCCTCGCCTCGTGATGGTGTCAGTCTGGTGTCAGCCTCGCCTAGTGATAGGGTCAGTCTGGTGTCAGCCTTGCCTCGTGATGGGGTCAGTCTGGTGTCAGCCTCTCATCATGATGGTGTCAGTCTGGTGTCAGCCTCGCCTCGTGATGGGGTCAGTCCGGTGTCAGTCTCGCCTCGTGATGGGGTCAGTCTGGTGTCAGCCTCACCTCGTGATGGGGTCAGTCCGGTGTCAGCCTCGCCTCGTGATGGGGTCAGTCTGGTATCAGCCTCGCCTAGTGATAGGGTCAGTCTGGTGTCAGCCTCGCCTCGTGATGGGGTCAGTCTGGTGTCAGCCTCACATCATGATGGTGTCAGTCTGGTGTCAGCCTCGCCTCGTGATGGGGTCAGTCTTTTGTCAGCCTCGCCTCGTGATGGTGTCAGTCTGGTGTCAGCCTCGCCTCGTGATGGTGTCAGTCTTGTGTCAGCCTCACCTCGTGATGGGATCTGTCTGGTGTCAGCCTCGCCTCGTGATGGGGTCAGTCTGGTGTCAGCCTTGCCTCGTGATGGGGTCAGTCTGGTGTCAACCTCGCCTAGTGATGGGGTCAGTCTGGTGTCAGCCTCACATCATGATGGTATCAGTCAGGTGTCAGCCTCGCCTCGTGATGGGGTCAGTCTGGTGTCAGCCTCGCCTCGTGATGGGGTCAGTCTGGTGTCAGCCTCGCCTCGTGATGGGGTCAGTCTTGTGTCAGTCTCACATCATGATGGTGTCAGTCTGGTGTCAGCCTTGCCTCGTGATGGGGTCAGTCTGGTGTCAGCCTTGCCTCGTGATGGTGTCAGTCTGGTGTCAGCCTCGCCTCGTGATGGTGTCAGTCTGGTGTCAGCCTCGCCTCGTAATGGGGTCAGTCTGGTGTCAGCCTCGCCTCGTGATGGGGTGAGTCTGGTGTCAGCCTCGCCTCGTGATGGGGTCAGTCTGGTGTCAGCCTCGCCTCGTGATGGTGTCAGTCTGGTGTCAGCCTCGCCTCGTAATGGGGTCAGTCTGGTGTCAGCCTCGCCTCGTGATGGGGTCAGTCTGGTGTCAGCCTCGCCTCGTGATGGGGTCAGTCTGGTGTCAGCCTCGCCTCGTGATGGTGTCAGTCTGGTGTCAGCCTCGCCTCGTGATGGGGTCAGTCTGGTGTCAGCCTCGCCTAGTGATGGGGTCAGTCTGGTGTCAGCCTCACATCATGATGGTGTCAGTCTGGTGTCAGCCTCGCCTCGTTATGTGGTCAGTCTGGTGTCAGCCTCGCCTCGAGATGGTGTCAGTCTGGTATAAGCCTCGCCTAGTGATAGGGTCAGTCTGGTGTCAGCCTCGCCTCGTGATGGGGTCAGTCTGGTGTCAGCCTCACATCATGATGGTGTCAGTCTGGTGTCAGCCTCGCCTCGTGGTGGGGTCAGTCCGGTGTCAGCCTCGACTCGTGATGGGGTCAGTCTGGTGTCAGCCTCGCCTCGTGATGGGGTCAGTCTGGTGTAAGCCTCACATCGTGATGGTGTCAGTCTGGTGTCAGCCTCGCCTCGTGATGGGGTCAGTCTGGTGTCAGCCTCGCCTCGTGATGGGGTCAGTCTGGTGTCAGCCTCGCCTCGTGATGGGGTCAGTCTGGTGTCAGCCTCGCCTCGTGATGGGGTCAGTCTAGTGTCAGCCTCGCCTCGTGATGGGTTCAGTCTGGTGTCAGCCTCGCCTCGTGATGGGGTCAGTCTGGTGTCAGTCTCGCCTCTTGATGGGGTCAGTCTGGTTTCAGCCTCACATCGTGATGCTGTCAGTCTGGTGTCAGCCTCGCCTCGTAATGGGGTCAGTCTGGTGTCAGCCTCGAGTCGTGATGGTGTCAGTCTCGTGTCAGCCTTCCATCATGATGGTGTCAGTCTGGTGTCAGCCTCGCCTCGTGGTGGGGTCAGTCCGGTGTCAGCCTCGACTCGTGATGGGGTCAGTCTGATGTCAGCCTCGCCTCGTGATGGGGTCAGTCTGGTGTCAGCCTCACCTCGTGATGGTGTCAGTCTGGTGTCAGCCTCGCCTAGTGATAGGGTCAGTCTGGTGTCAGCCTTGCCTCGTGATGGGGTCAGTCTGGTGTCAGCCTCTCATCATGATGGTGTCATTCTGGTGTCAGCCTCGCCTCGTGATGGGGTCAGTCCGGTGTCAGTCTCGCCTCGTGATGGGGTCAGTCTGGTGTCAGCCTCACCTCGTGATGGTGTCAGTCTTGTGTCAGCCTCACCTCGTGATGGGATCTGTCTGGTGTCAGCCTCACATCATGATGGTGTCAGTCTGGTGTCAGCCTCGCCTCGTGATGGTGTCAGTCTGGTGTCAGCCTCGCCTCGTGATGGGGTCAGTCTGGTGTCAGCCTTGCCTCGTGATGGGGTCAGTCTGGTGTCAGCCTCGCCTAGTGATGGGGTCAGTCTGGTGTCAGCCTCACATCATGATGGTATCAGTCAGGTGTCAGCCTCGCCTCGTGATGGGGTCAGTCTGGTGTCAGCCTCGCCTCGTGATGGGGTCAGTCTGGTGTCAGCCTCGCCTCGTGATGGGGTCAGTCTGGTGTCAGCCTCGCCTCGTGATGGGGTCAGTCTTGTGTCAGTCTCACATCATGATGGTGTCAGTCTGGTGTCAGCCTCGCCTCGTGATGGGGTCAGTCTGGTGTCAGCCTCGCCTCGTGATGGTGTCAGTCTGGTGTCAGCCTCGCCTCGTGATGGTGTCAGTCTGGTGTCAGCCTCGCCTCGTAATGGGGTCAGTCTGGTGTCAGCCTCGCCTCGTGATGGGGTCAGTCTGGTGTCAGCCTCGCCTCGTGATGGGGTCAGTCTGGTGTCAGTCTCGCCTCATGATGGGGTCAGTCTGGTGTCAGCCTCACATCATGATGGTGTCAGTCTGGTGTCAGCCTCGCCTCGTGATGGTGTCAGTCTGGTGTCAGCCTCACCTCCTGATGGTGTCTGTCTGGTGTCAGCCTCGCCTCGTGATTGGGTCAGTCTGGTGTCAGCCTCGCCTCGTGATGGTGTCCGTCTGGTGTCAGCCTCGCCTCGTGATGGTGTCAGTCTGGTGTCAGCCTCACATCATGATGGTGTCAGTCTGGTGTCAGCCTCGCCTCATGATGGTGTCAGTCTGGTGTCAGCCTCGCCTCGTGATGGGGTCAGTCTGGTGTCAGCCTCGCCTAGTGATAGGGTCAGTCTGGTGTCAGCCTCGCCTCGTGATGGGGTCAGTCTGGTGTCAGCCTCACATCATGATGGTGTCAGTCTGGTGTCAGACTCGCCTCGTGATGGGGTCAGTCTGGTGTCAGTCTCGCCTAGTGATGGTGTCAGTCTAGTGTCAGCCTCACATCATGATGGGGTCAGTCTGGTGTCAGCCTCGCCTCGTGATGGTGTCAGTCTGGTGTCATCCTCGCCTCGTGATGGGGTCAGTCTGGTGTCAGCCTCGCCTCGTGATGGGGTCAGTCTGGTGTCAGCCTCGACTCGTGATGGGGTCAGTCTGGTGTCAGCCTCGCCTCGTGATGGGGTCAGTCTGTTGTCAGCCTCGCCTCGTGATGGGGTCAGTCTGGTGTCAGTCTCGCAACGTGATGGGGTGAGTCTGGTGTCAACCTCACATCATGATGGGGTCAGTCTGGTGTCAGCCTCACATCATGATGGTGTCAGTCTGGTGTCAGCCTCGCCTCGTGATGGGGTCAGTCTGGCGTCAGCCTTGCCTCGTGATGTTGTCAGTCTGGTGTCAGCCTCGCCTCGTGATGGTGTCAGTCTGGTGTCAGCCTCGCCTCGTGATGGGGTCAGTCTGGTGTCAGCCTCACATCGTAATGGTGTCAGTCTGGTGTCAGCCTCGCCTCGAGATGGGGTCAGTCTGGTGTAAACCTCGCCTCGTGATAGGGTCAGTCTGGTGTCACCCTCGCCTCGTGATGGGGTCAGTCTGGTGTCAGCCTCGCCTCGTGATGGTGTCAGTCTGGTGTCAGCCTCGCCTCGTGATGAGGTCAGTCTGGTGTCAGCCTCACATCATGATGATGTCAGTCTGGTGTCAGCCTCGCCTCGGGATGGGGTCAGTCTGGTGTCAGTCTCGCCTCGTGATGGGGTCAGTCTGGTGTCAGCCTCACATCATGATGGTGTCAGTCTGGTGTCAGCCTCGCCTCGTGATGGGGTCAGTCTGGTGTCAGCCTCGCCTCGTGATGGTGTCCGTCTGGTTTCAGTCTCGCCTCGTGATGGTGTCCGTCTGGTGTCAGCCCCGCCTCGTGATGAGGTCAGTCTGGTGTCAGCCTCACATCATGATGGTGTCAGTCTGGTGTCAGCCTCTCCTCGTGATGGGGTCAGTCTGGTGTCAGCCTCACATCATGATGGTGTCAGTCTGGTGTCAGCCTCGCCTCATGATGGGGTCAGTCTGGTGTCAGCCTCGCCTCGTGATGGGGTCAGTCTGGTGTCAGTCTCGCCTCGTGATGGTGTCAGTCTGGTGTCAGCCTCGCCTCATGATGGGGTCAGTCTGGTGTCAGCCTCGCCTAGTGATGGGGTCAGTCTGGTGTCAGCTTCGCCTCGTGATGGGTTCAGTCTGGTGTCAGCCTTGCCTCGTGATGGGTTCAGTCTGGTGTCAGCCTTGCCTCGTGATGGTGTCAGTCTGATGTCAGCCTCGCCTCGTGATGGGGTCAGTCTGGTGTCAGCCTCGCCTCGTGATGGTGTCAGTCTGGTGTCAGCCTCGCCTAGTGATAGGGTCAGTCTGGTGTCAGCCTTGCCTCGTGATGGGGTCAGTCTGGTGTCAGCCTCTCATCATGATGGTGTCAGTCTGGTGTCAGCCTCGCCTCGTGATGGGGTCAGTCCGGTGTCAGTCTCGCCTCGTGATGGGGTCAGTCTGGTGTCAGCCTCACCTCGTGATGGGGTCAGTCCGGTGTCAGCCTCGCCTCGTGATGGGGTCAGTCTGGTATCAGCCTCGCCTAGTGATAGGGTCAGTCTGGTGTCAGCCTCGCCTCGTGATGGGGTCAGTCTGGTGTCAGCCTCACATCATGATGGTGTCAGTCTGGTGTCAGCCTCGCCTCGTGATGGGGTCAGTCTGGTGTCAGCCTCGCCTCGTGATGGTGTCAGTCTGGTGTCAGCCTCGCCTCGTGATGGTGTCAGTCTTGTGTCAGCCTCACCTCGTGATGGGATCTGTCTGGTGTCAGCCTCGCCTCGTGATGGGGTCAGTCTGGTGTCAGCCTTGCCTCGTGATGGGGTCAGTCTGGTGTCAACCTCGCCTAGTGATGGGGTCAGTCTGGTGTCAGCCTCACATCATGATGGTATCAGTCAGGTGTCAGCCTCGCCTCGTGATGGGGTCAGTCTGGTGTTAGCCTCGCCTCGTGATGGGGTCAGTCTGGTGTCAGCCTCGCCTCGTGATGGGGTCAGTCTTGTGTCAGTCTCACATCATGATGGTGTCAGTCTGGTGTCAGCCTTGCCTCGTGATGGGGTCAGTCTGGTGTCAGCCTCGCCTCGTGATGGTGTCAGTCTGGTGTCAGCCTCGCCTCGTGATGGTGTCAGTCTGGTGTCAGCCTCGCCTCGTAATGGGGTCAGTCTGGTGTCAGCCTCGCCTCGTGATGGGGTGAGTCTGGTGTCAGCCTCGCCTCGTGATGGGGTCAGTCTGGTGTCAGCCTCGCCTCGTGATGGTGTCAGTCTGGTGTCAGCCTCGCCTCGTAATGGGGTCAGTCTGGTGTCAGCCTCGCCTCGTGATGGGGTCAGTCTGGTGTCAGCCTCGCCTCGTGATGGGGTCAGTCTGGTGTCAGTCTCGCCTCATGATGGGGTCAGTCTGGTGTCAGCCTCACATCATGATGGTGTCAGTCTGGTGTCAGCCTCGCCTCGTGATGGTGTCAGTCTGGTGTCAGCCTCACCTCGTGATGGTGTCCGTCTGGTGTCAGTCTCGCCTCATGATGGGTTCAGTCTGGTGTCAGCCTCGCCTCGTGATGGGGTCAGTCTGGTGTCAGCCTCGCCTCGTGATGGGGTCAGTCTGGTGTCAGCCTCACCTCGTGATGGTGTCCGTCTGGTGTCAGCCTCGCCTCGTGATGGGGTCAGTCTGGTGTCAGCCTCGCCTCGTGATGGGGTCAGTCTGGTGTCAGCCTCACATTATGATGGTGTCAGTCTGGTGTCAGCCTCGCCTCGTGATGGTGTCAGTCTGGTGTCAGCCTCGCCTCGTGATGGGGTCAGTCTGGTGTCAGCCTCGCCTAGTGATGGGGTCAGTCTGGTGTCAGCCTCACATCATGATGGGGTCAGTCTGGTGTCAGCCTCGCCTCGTTATGTGGTCAGTCTGGTGTCAGCCTCGCCTCGAGATGGTGTCAGTCTGGTATAAGCCTCGCCTAGTGATAGGGTCAGTCTGGTGTCAGCCTCGCCTCGTGATGGGGTCAGTCTGGTCTCAGCCTCACATCATGATGGTGTCAGTCTGGTGTCAGCCTCGCCTCGTGGTGGGGTCAGTCCGGTGTCAGCCTCGACTCGTGATGGGGTCAGTCTGGTGTCAGCCTCGCCTCGTGATGGGGTCAGTCTGGTGTAAGCCTCACATCGTGATGGTGTCAGTCTGGTGTCAGCCTCGCCTCGTGATGGGGTCAGTCTGGTGTCAGCCTCGCCTCGTGATGGGGTCAGTCTGGTGTCAGCCTCGCCTCGTGATGGGGTCAGTCTGGTGTCAGCCTCGCCTCGTGATGGGGTCAGTCTAGTGTCAGCCTCGCCTCGTGATGGGTTCAGTCTGGTGTCAGCCTCGCCTCGTGATGGGGTCAGTCTGGTGTCAGTCTCGCCTCTTGATGGGGTCAGTCTGGTTTCAGCCTCACATCGTGATGCTGTCAGTCTGGTGTCAGCCTCGCCTCGTAATGGGGTCAGTCTGGTGTCAGCCTCGAGTCGTGATGGTGTCAGTCTCGTGTCAGCCTCCCATCATGATGGTGTCAGTCTGGTGTCAGCCTCGCCTCGTGGTGGGGTCAGTCCGGTGTCAGCCTCGACTCGTGATGGGGTCAGTCTGATGTCAGCCTCGCCTCGTGATGGGGTCAGTCTGGTGTCAGCCTCACCTCGTGATGGTGTCAGTCTGGTGTCAGCCTCGCCTAGTGATAGGGTCAGTCTGGTGTCAGCCTTGCCTCGTGATGGGGTCAGTCTGGTGTCAGCCTCTCATCATGATGGTGTCATTCTGGTGTCAGCCTCGCCTCGTGATGGGGTCAGTCCGGTGTCAGTCTCGCCTCGTGATGGGGTCAGTCTGGTGTCAGCCTCACCTCGTGATGGTGTCAGTCTTGTGTCAGCCTCACCTCGTGATGGGGTCAGTCTGGTGTCAGCCTCACATCATGATGGTGTCAGTCTGGTGTCAGCCTCGCCTCGTGATGGTGTCAGTCTGGTGTCAGCCTCACCTCGTGATGGTGTCTGTCTGGTGTCAGCCTCGCCTCGTGATTGGGTCAGTCTGGTGTCAGCCTCGCCTCGTGATGGTGTCCGTCTGGTGTCAGCCTCGCCTCGTGATGGTGTCAGTCTGGTGTCAGCCTCGCCTCGTGATGGGGTCAGTCTGGTGTCAGCCTCGCCTAGCGATAGGGTCAGTCTGGTGTCAGCCTCGCCTCGTGATGGGGTCAGTCTGGTGTCAGCCTCACATCATGATGGTGTCAGTCTGGTGTCAGACTCGCCTCGTGATGGGGTCAGTCTGGTGTCAGTCTCGCCTAGTGATGGTGTCAGTCTAGTGTCAGCCTCACATCATGATGGGGTCAGTCTGGTGTCAGCCTCGCCTCGTGATGGTGTCAGTCTGGTGTCATCCTCGCCTCGTGATGGGGTCAGTCTGGTGTCAGCCTCGCCTCGTGATGGGGTCAGTCTGGTGTCAGCCTCGACTCGTGATGGGGTCAGTCTGGTGTCAGCCTCGCCTCGTGATGGGGTCAGTCTGTTGTCAGCCTCGCCTCGTGATGGGGTCAGTCTGGTGTCAGTCTCGCAACGTGATGGGGTGAGTCTGGTGTCAACCTCACATCATGATGGGGTCAGTCTGGTGTCAGCCTCACATCATGATGGTGTCAGTCTGGTGTCAGCCTCGCCTCGTGATGGGGTCAGTCTGGTGTCAGCCTCGCCTCGTGATGGGGTCAGTCTGGTGTCAGCCTCGCCTCGTGATGGGGTCAGTCTGGCGTCAGCCTTGCCTCGTGATGTTGTCAGTCTGGTGTCAGCCTCGCCTCGTGATGGTGTCAGTCTGGTGTCAGCCTCGCCTCGTGATGGGGTCAGTCTGGTGTCAGCCTCACATCGTAATGGTGTCAGTCTGGTGTCAGCCTCGCCTCAAGATGGGGTCAGTCTGGTGTAAACCTCGCCTCGTGATAGGGTCAGTCTGGTGTCACCCTCGCCTCGTGATGGGGTCAGTCTGGTTTCAGCCTCGCCTCGTGATGGTGTCAGTCTGGTGTCAGCCTCGCCTCGTGATGAGGTCAGTCTGGTGTCAGCCTCACATCATGATGGTGTCAGTCTGGTGTCAGCCTCGCCTCGAGATGGGGTCAGTCTGGTGTCAGTCTCGCCTCGTGATGGGGTCAGTCTGGTGTCAGCCTCACATCATGATGGTGTCAGTCTGGTGTCAGCCTCGCCTCGTGATGGGGTCAGTCTGGTGTCAGCCTCGCCTCGTGATGGTGTCCGTCTGGTTTCAGTCTCGCCTCGTGATGGTGTCCGTCTAGTGTCAGCCCCGCCTCGTGATGAGGTCAGTCTGGTGTCAGCCTCACATCATGATGGTGTCAGTCTGGTGTCAGCCTCTCCTCGTGATGGGGTCAGTCTGGTGTCAGCCTCACATCATGATGGTGTCAGTCTGGTGTCATCCTCGCCTCATGATGGGGTCAGTCTGGTGTCAGCCTCGCCTCGTGATGGGGTCAGTCTGGTGTCAGTCTCGCCTCGTGATGGTGTCAGTCTGGTGTCAGCCTCGCCTCATGATGGGGTCAGTCTGGTGTCAGCCTCGCCTAGTGATGGGGTCAGTCTGGTGTCAACCTCACATCATGAAGGGGTCAGTCTGGTGTCAGCCTCGCCTAGTGATGGGGGCAGTCTGGTGTCAGCATCGCCTCGTGATGGTGTCAGTCTGGTGTCAGCTTCGCCTCGTGATGGTGTCAGTCTGGTGTCAGCCTCACCTCGTGATGGGGTCAGTCTGGTGTCAGTCTCGCCTCGTGATGGGGTCAGTCTGGTGCCAGTCTCGCCTCGTGATGGGGTCATTCTGGTGTCAGCCTCGCCCCTTGATGGGGTCAGTCTGGTGTCAGCCTCACATCATCATGGGGTCAGTCTGGTGTCAGTCTCGCCTCGTGATGGGGTCAGTCTGGTGTCAGTCTCGCCTCATGATGGGGTCAGTCTGGTGTCAGCCACGCCCCGTGATGGGGTCAGTCTGGTGTCAGCCTCGCCTCGTGATGGGGTCAGTCTTGTGTCAGTCTCGCCTCGTGATGGGGTCAGTCTGGTGTCAGTCTCGACTCGTGATGGGTGAAGGGGTCAGTCTGGTGTCAGCCTCGCCTCATGATGGGGTCAGTCTGGTGTCAGTCTCGCCTCGTGATGGGGTTAGTCTGGTGTCAGTCTCGCCTCGTGATGAGGTCAGTCTGGATTCAGCCTCACATCAAGATGGTGTCAGTCTGGTGTCAGCCTCGCCTCAGGATTGGGTCAGTCTGGTGTCAGCTTCACATCATGATGGTGTCAGTCTGGTGTCAGCCTCGCCTCATTATGGGGTCAGTCTGGTGTCATCCTCGCCTCGTGATGGGGTCAGTCTGGTGTCAGCCTCGCCTAGTGATGGGGTCAGTCTGGTGTCAGCCTCGCCTCCTGATGGTGTCAGTCTGGTGTCAGCCTCGCCTCGTGATGGGGTCAGTCTGGTGTCAGCCTCGCCTCGTAATGGGGTCAGTCTGGTGTCAGCCTCGCCTCGTGAGGGGGTCAGTCTGGTGTCAGTCTCGCCTCGTGATGGGGTCAGTCTGGTGTCAGTCTCGCCTCGTGATGGGGTCAGTCTGGTGTCAGTCTCGCCTCGTGATGGGGTCAGTCTGGTGTCAGCCTCACATCATCATGGGGTCAGTCTGGTGTCAGTCTCGCCTCGTGATGGGGTCAGTCTGGTGTCAGTCTCGCCTCATGATGGGGTCAGTCTGGTGTCAGTCTCGCCTCGTGATGGGGTCAGTCTGGTGTCAGCCTCGCCCCGTGATGGGGTCAGTCTGGTGTCAGCCTCGCCTCGTGATGGGGTCAGTCTTGTGTCAGTCTCGCCTCGTGATGGGGTCAGTCTGGTGTCAGTCTCGACTCGTGATGGGTGATGGGGTCAGTCTGGTGTCAGCCTCGCCTCATGATGGGGTCAGTCTGGTGTCAGTCTCGCCTCGTGATGGGGTCAGTCTGGTGTCAGTCTCGCCTCGTGATGAGGTCAGTCTGGATTCAGCCTCACATCATGATGGTGTCAGTCTGGTGTCAGCCTCGCCTCAATATGGGGTCAGTCTGGTGTCAGCCTCGCCTCGTGATGGGGTCAGTCTGGTGTCAGCCTCGCCTAGTGATGGGGTCAGTCTGGTGTCAGCCTCGCCTCCTGATGGTGTCAGTCTGGTGTCAGCCTCGCCTCGTGATGGGGTCAGTCTGGTGTCAGCCCCACCTCGTAATGGGGTCAGTCTGGTGTCAGCCTCGCCTCGTAATGGGGTCAGTCTGGTGTCAGCCTCGCCTCGTGAGGGGGTCAGTCTGGTGTCAGTCTCGCCTCATGATGGGGTCAGTCTGGTGTCAGTCTCGCCTCTTGATGGGGTCAGTCTGGTGTCAGTCTCGCCTCGTGATGGGGTCAGTCTGGTGTCAGCCTCACATCATGATGGTGTCAGTCAGGTGTCAGCCACGCCTAGTGATGGGGTCAGTCTGGTGTCAGCATCGCCTCGTGATGGTGTCAGTCTGGTGTCAGCCTCGCCTCGTGATGGTGTCAGTCTGGTGTCAGCCTCACCTCGTGATGGGGTCAGTCTGGTGTCAGCCTCGCCTCGTGATGAGGTCAGTCTGGTGTCAGCCTCACATCGTGATGGTGTCAGTCTGGTGTCAGCCTCGCCTCGCGATGGGGTCAGTCTGGTGTCAGCCTCACATCATGATGGTGTCAGTCTGGTGTCAGCCTCGCCTCATGATGGGGTCAGTCTGGTGTCAGCCTCGCCTCGTGATGGGGACAGTCTGGTGTCAGCCTCACCTCGTGATGGGGTCAGTCTGGTGTCAGCCTCACATCATGATGGTGTCAGTCTGGTGTCAGCATCGCCTCGTGATCGTGTCAGTCTGGTGTCAGCCTCGCCTCGTGATGGGGTCAGTCTGGTGTCAGCCTCACATCATGATGGTGTCAGTCTGGTGTCAGCCTCACCTCGTGATGGGGTCAGTCCGGTGTCAGTCTCGCCTCGTGATGGGGTCAGTCTGGTGTCAGCCTCGCCTCGTGATGGGGTCAGTCTGGTGTCAGCCTCGCATCTTGATGGGGTCAGTCTGGTGTCAGCCTCGCCTAGTGATGGGGTCAGTCTGGTGTCAGCCTCGCCTCGTGATGGGGTCAGTCTGGTGTCAGCCCCGCCTCGTGATGGGGTCAGTCTGGTGTCAGCCTCGCCTCGTGATGGGGTCAGTCTGGTGTCAGCCTCGCCTCGTGAGGGGGTCAGTCTAGTGTCAGTCTCGCCTCATGATGGTGTCAGTCTGGTGTCAGCATCGCCTCGTGATGGTGTCAGTCTGGTGTCAGCCTCGCCTCGTTATGGGGTCAGTCTGGTGTCAGCCTCACATCATGATGGTGTCAGTCTGGTGTCAGCCTCACCTCGTGATGGGGTCAGTCCGGTGTCAGTCTCGCCTCGTGATGGGGTCAGTCTGGTGTCAGCCTCGCCTCGTGATGGGGTCAGTCTGGTGTCAGCCTCGAATCTTGATGGGGTCAGTCTGGTGTCAGCCTCGCCTAGTGATGGGGTCAGTCTGGTGTCAGCCTCGCCTCGTGATGGGGTCAGTCTGGTGTCAGCCCCGCCTCGTGATGGGGTCAGTCTGGTGTCAGCCTCGCCTCGTGATGGGTTCAGTCTGGTGTCAGCCTCGCCTCGTGATGGGGTCAGTCTGGTGTCAGCCTCGCCTCGTGACGGTGTCAGTCTGGTGTCAGTCTCGCCTCGTGATGGGGTCAGTCTGGTGTCAGTCTCGCCTCTTGATGGGGTCAGTCTGGTGTCAGCCTCACATCATGATGGTGTCAGTCTGGTGTCAGCATCGCCTCGTGATGGGGTCAGTCTGGTGTCAGCCTCGCCTCGTGATGGGTTCAGTCTGGTGTCAGCCTTGCCTCGTGATGGTGTCAGTCTGATGTCAGCCTCGCCTCGTGATGGGGTCAGTCTGGTGTCAGCCTCGCCTCGTGATGGTGTCAGTCTGGTGTCAGCCTCGCCTAGTGATAGGGTCAGTCTGGTGTCAGCCTTGCCTCGTGATGGGGTCAGTCTGTTGTCAGCCTCTCATCATGATGGTGTCAGTCTGGTGTCAGCCTCGCCTCGTGATGGGGTCAGTCCGGTGTCAGTCTCGCCTCGTGATGGGGTCAGTCTGGTGTCAGCCTCACCTCGTGATGGGGTCAGTCCGGTGTCATCCTCGCCTCGTGATGGGGTCAGTCTGGTATCAGCCTCGCCTAGTGATAGGGTCAGTCTGGTGTCAGCCTCGCCTCGTGATGGGGTCAGTCTGGTGTCAGCCTCACATCATGATGGTGTCAGTCTGGTGTCAGCCTCGCCTCGTGATGGGGTCAGTCTGGTGTCAGCCTCGCCTCGTGATGGTGTCAGTCTGGTGTCAGCCTCGCCTCGTGATGGTGTCAGTCTTGTGTCAGCCTCACCTCGTGATGGGATCTGTCTGGTGTCAGCCTCGCCTCGTGATGGGGTCAGTCTGGTGTCAGCCTTGCCTCGTGATGGGGTCAGTCTGGTGTCAACCTCGCCTAGTGATGGGGTCAGTCTGGTGTCAGCCTCACATCATGATGGTATCAGTCAGGTGTCAGCCTCGCCTCGTGATGGGGTCAGTCTGGTGTCAGCCTCGCCTCGTGATGGGGTCAGTCTGGTGTCAGCCTCGCCTCGTGATGGGGTCAGTCTGGTGTCAGCCTTGCCTCGTGATGGGGTCAGTCTGGTGTCAGCCTCGCCTAGTGATGGGGTCAGTCTGGTGTCAGTCTCGCCTCATGATGGGGTCAGTCTGGTGTCAGCCTCACATCATGATGGTGTCAGTCTGGTGTCAGCCTCGCCTCGTGATGGTGTCAGTCTGGTGTCAGCCTCACCTCGTGATGGTGTCCGTCTGGTGTCAGTCTCGCCTCATGATGGGTTCAGTCTGGTGTCAGCCTCGCCTCGTGATGGGGTCAGTCTGGTGTCAGCCTCGCCTCGTGATGGGGTCAGTCTGGTGTCAGCCTCACCTCGTGATGGTGTCAGTCTGGTGTCAGCCTCACCTCGTGATGGAGTCAGTCCGGTGTCAGCCTCGCCTCGTGATGGGGTCAGTCTGGTATCAGCCTCGCCTAGTGATAGGGTCAGTCTGGTGTCAGCCTCGCCTCGTGATGGGGTCAGTCTGGTGTCAGCCTCACATCATGATGGTGTCAGTCTGGTGTCAGCCTCGCCTCGTGATGGGGTCAGTCTGGTGTCAGCCTCGCCTCGTGATGGTGTCAGTCTGGTGTCAGCCTCGCCTCGTGATGGTGTCAGTCTTGTGTCAGCCTCACCTCGTGATGGGATCTGTCTGGTGTCAGCCTCGCCTCGTGATGGGGTCAGTCTGGTGTCAGCCTTGCCTCGTGATGGGGTCAGTCTGGTGTCAACCTCGCCTAGTGATGGGGTCAGTCTGGTGTCAGCCTCACATCATGATGGTATCAGTCAGGTGTCAGCCTCGCCTCGTGATGGGGTCAGTCTGGTGTCAGCCTCGCCTCGTGATGGGGTCAGTCTGGTGTCAGCCTCGCCTCGTGATGGGGTCAGTCTTGTGTCAGTCTCACATCATGATGGTGTCAGTCTGGTGTCAGCATCGCCTCGTGATGGGGTCAGTCTGGTGTCAGCCTCGCCTCGTGATGGTGTCAGTCTGGTGTCAGCCTCGCCTCGTAATGGGGTCAGTCTGGTGTCAGCCTCGCCTCGTGATGGGGTGAGTCTGGTGTCAGCCTCGCCTCGTGATGGGGTCAGTCTGGTGTCAGCCTCGCCTCGTGATGGTGTCAGTCTGGTGTCAGCCTCGCCTCCTAATGGGGTCAGTCTGGTGTCAGCCTCGCCTCGTGATGGGGTCAGTCTGGTGTCAGCCTCGCCTCGTGATGGGGTCAGTCTGGTGTCAGTCTCGCCTCATGATGGGGTCAGTCTGGTGTCAGCCTCACATCATGATGGTTTCAGTCTGGTGTCAGCCTCGCCTCGTGATGGTGTCAGTCTGGTGTCAGCCTCACCTCGTGATGGTGTCCGTCTGGTGTCAGTCTCGCCTCATGATGGGTTCAGTCTGGTGTCAGCCTCGCCTCGTGATGGGGTCAGTCTGGTGTCAGCCTCGCCTCGTGATGGGGTCAGTCTGGTGTCAGCCTCACCTCGTGATGGTGTCCGTCTGGTGTCAGCCTCGCCTCGTGATGGGGTCAGTCTGGTGTCAGCCTCGCCTCGTGATGGGGTCAGTCTGGTGTCAGCCTCACATTATGATGGTGTCAGTCTGGTGTCAGCCTCGCCTCGTGATGGTGTCAGTCTGGTGTCAGCCTCACATCATGATGGTATCAGTCAGGTGTCAGCCTCGCCTCGTGATGGGGTCAGTCTGGTGTCAGCCTCGCCTCGTGATGGGGTCAGTCTGGTGTCAGCCTCGCCTCGTGATGGGGTCAGTCTGGTGTCAGCCTTGCCTCGTGATGGGGTCAGTCTGGTGTCAGCCTCGCCTAGTGATGGGGTCAGTCTGGTGTCAGTCTCGCCTCATGATGGGGTCAGTCTGGTGTCAGCCTCACATCATGATGGTGTCAGTCTGGTGTCAGCCTCGCCTCGTGGTGGGGTCAGTCCGGTGTCAGCCTCGACTCGTGATGGGTTCAGTCTGGTGTCAGCCTCGCCTCGTGATGGGGTCAGTCTGGTGTAAGCCTCACATCGTGATGGTGTCAGTCTGGTGTCAGCCTCGCCTCGTGATGGGGTCAGTCTGGTGTCAGCCTCGCCTCGTGATGGGGTCAGTCTGGTGTCAGCCTCGCCTCGTGATGGGGTCAGTCTGGTGTCAGCCTCGCCTCGTGATGGGGTCAGTCTAGTGTCAGCCTCGCCTCGTGATGGGTTCAGTCTGGTGTCAGCCTCGCCTCGTGATGGGGTCAGTCTGGTGTCAGTCTCGCCTCTTGATGGGGTCAGTCTGGTTTCAGCCTCACATCGTGATGCTGTCAGTCTGGTGTCAGCCTCGCCTCGTAATGGGGTCAGTCTGGTGTCAGCCTCGAGTCGTGATGGTGTCAGTCTCGTGTCAGCCTCACATCATAATGGTGTCAGTCTGGTGTCAGCCTCGCCTCGTGGTGGGGTCAGTCCGGTGTCAGCCTCGACTCGTGATGGGGTCAGTCTGATGTCAACCTCGCCTCGTGATGGGGTCAGTCTGGTGTCAGCCTCGCCTAGTGATGGGGTCAGTCTGGTGTCAGCCTCGCCTCGTGATGGGGTCAGTCTGGTGTCAGCCTCGCCTCGTGATGGGGTCAGTCTGGTGTCAACCTCGCCTCGTGATGGGGTCAGTCTTGTGTCAGTCTCACATCATGATGGTGTCAGTCTGGTGTCAGCCTTGCCTCGTGATGGGGTCAGTCTGGTGTCAGCCTCGCCTCGTGATGGTGTCAGTCTGGTGTCAGCCTCGCCTCGTGATGGTGTCAGTCTGGTGTCAGCCTTGCCTCGTAATGGGGTCAGTCTGGTGTCAGCCTCGCCTCGTGATGGGGTCAGTCTGGTGTCAGCCTCGCCTCGTGATGGGGTCAGTCTGGTGTCAGTCTCGCCTCATGATGGGGTCAGTCTGGTGTCAGCCTCACATCATGATGGTGTCAGTCTGGTGTCAGCCTCGCCTCGTGATGGTGTCAGTCTGGTGTCAGCCTCACCTCGTGATGGTGTCCGTCTGGTGTCAGCCTCGCCTCGTGATTGGGTCAGTCTGGTGTCAGCCTCGCCTCGTGATGGTGTCCGTCTGGTGTCAGCCTCGCCTCGTGATGGTGTCAGTCTGGTGTCAGCCTCACATCATGATGGTGTCAGTCTGGTGTCAGCCTCGCCTCGTGATGGGGTCAGTCTGTTGTCAGCCTCGCCTCGTGATGGGGTCAGTCTGGTGTCAGTCTCGCAACGTGATGGGGTGAGTCTGGTGTCAACCTCACATCATGATGGTGTCAGTCTGGTGTCAGCCTCGCCTCGTGATGGTGTCAGTCTGGTGTCAGCCTCGACTCATGATGGGGTAAGTCTGGTGTCAGCCTCACATCGTGATGGTTTCAGTCTGGTGTCAGCCTCGCCTCGTGATGGGGTCAGTCTGGTGTCAGCCTCGCCTCGTGATGGGGTCAGTCTGGTGTCAGCCTCGCCTCGTGATGGGGTCAGTCTGGTGTCAGCCTCGCCTCGTGATGGGGTCAGTTTTGTGTCAGTCTCGCCTAGTGATGGTGTCAGTCTAGTGTCAGCCTCACATCATGATGGGGTCAGTCTGGGGTCAGTCTCGCCTCGTGATGGTGTCAGTCTGGTGTCAGTCTCGCCTCGTGATGGGGTCAGTCTGGTGTCAGTCTCGCCTAGTGATGGTGTCAGTCTGGTGTCAGTCTCGCCTCGTGATGGGGTCAGTCTGGTGTCAGCCTCGCTCCGTGACGGGGTCAGTCTGGTGTCAGCCTCACATCATGATGGTGTCAATCTGGTGTCAGCTTCGCCTTGTGATGGTGTCAGTCTGGTGTCAGCCTCGCCTCGTGATGGGGTAAGTCTGGTGTCAGCATCGCCTCGTGATGGGGTCAGTCTGGTGTCAGCCTCACATCATGATGGGGTCAGTCTGGTGTCAGTCTCGCCTCGTGATGGGGTCAGTCTGGTGTCAGTCTCGCCTCGTGATGGGGTCAGTCTGTTGTCAGTCTCGCCTCGTGATGGGGTCAGTCTGGTGTCAGCCTCACATCATGATGGTGTCAGTCTGGTGTCAGCCTCGCCTCGTGATGGTGTCAGTCTGGTGTCAGCCTCGCCTCGTGATGGGGTCAGTCTGGTGTCAGCCTCGCCTAGTGATGGGATCAGTCTGGTGTCAGCCTCACATCATGATGGGGTCAGTCTGGTGTCAGCCTAGCCTCGTGAAGGTGTCAGTCTGGTGTCAGCCTCGCCTCGTGATGGGGTCAGTCTGGTGTCAGCCTCGCTCCGTGACGGGGTCAGTCTGGTGTCATCCTCACATCATGATGGTGTCAATCTGGTGTCAGCTTCGCCTTGTGATGGTGTCAGTCTGGTGTCAGCCTCGCCTCGTGATGGGGTCAGTCTGGTGTCAGCATCGCCTCATGATGGGGTCAGTCTGGTGTCAGCCTCACATCATTATGGGGTCAGTCTGGTGTCAGTCTCGCCTCGTGATGGGGTCAGTCTGGTGTCAGTCTCGCCTTGTGATGGTGTCAGTCTGGTGTCAGCCTCATATCATGATGGTGTCAGTCTGGTGTCAGCCTCGCCTCGTGATGGGGTCAGTCCGGTGTCAGCCTCGCTAGTGATAAGTCAGTCTGGTGTCAGCCTCGCTAGTGATGGTGTCAGTCTGGTGTCAGCCTCACCTCGTGATGGGGTCAGTCTGGTGTCAGCCTCGCCTCGTGATGGGGTCAGTCCGGTGTCCGCCTCGCCTCGTGATGGGGTCAGTCTGGAGTCAGCCTCGCCTCGTGACGGTGTCAGTCTGGTGTCAGCCTCGCCTCGTGATATGGTCAGTCTGGTGTCAGCCTCGCTCTGTGACGGGGTCAGTCTGGTGTCAGCCTCACATCATGATGGGGTCAGTCTGGTGTCAGCCTCGCCTTGTGATGGTGTCAGTCTGGTGTCAGCCTCGCCTCGTGATTGGGTAAGACTGGTGTCAGCCTCGCCTCGTGATGGGGTCAGTCTGGTGTCAGCCTCGCCTCGTGATGGGGTCAGTCTGGTGTCAGCCTCACATCATGATGGGGTCAGTCTGGTGTCAGTCTCGCCTCGTGATGGGGACAGTCTGGTGTCAGTCTCGTCTCGTGATAGGGTCAGCCTGGTGTCAGCCTCGCCTCGTGATGGGGTCAGTCTGGTGTCAGCCTCTCATCGTGATGGTGTCAGTCTGGTGTCAGCCTCGCCTCATGATGGGTTCAGTCTCGTGTCAGCCTCGCCTCGTGATGGGGTCAGTCTGGTGTCAGTCTCGCCTCTTGATGGGGTCAGTCTGGTTTCAGCCTCACATCGTGATGCTGTCAGTCTGGTGTCAGCCTCGCCTCGTAATGGGGTCAGTCTGGTGTCAGCCTCGCCTCGTGATGGTGTCAGTCTCGTGTCAGCCTCACATCGTGATGGTGTCAGTCTGGTGTCAGCCTCGCCTCCTGATGGGGTCAGTCTGGTGTCAGCCTCGCCTCGTGATGGGGTCAGTCTGGTGTAAGCCTCGCCTCGTGATGGGGTCAGTCTGGTGTCAGCCTCGCCTCGTGATGGCGTCAGTCTGGTGTCAGCCTCGCCCCGTGACGGGGTCAGTCTGGTGTCAGCCTCGCCTCGTGATGGGGTCAGTCTGGTGTCAGCCTCGCCTCGTGATGGGGTCAGTCTGGTGTCAGCCTCGCCTCGTGATGGGGTCAGACTGGTGTCAGCCTCACATCATGATGGGGTCAGTCTGGTGTCAGCCTCGCCTCGTTATGTGGTCAGTCTGGTGTCAGCCTCGCCTCGAGATGGTGTCAGTCTGGTATAAGCCTCGCCTAGTGATAGGGTCAGTCTGGTGTCAGCCTCGCCTCGTGATGGGGTCAGTCTGGTGTCAGCCTCACATCATGATGGTGTCAGTCTGGTGTCAGCCTCGCCTCGTGGTGGGGTCAGTCCGGTGTCAGCCTCGCCTCGTGATGGTGTCAGTCTGGTGTCAGTCTCGCCTCGTGATGGGGTCAGTCTGGTGTCAGCCTCGTCCCGTGATGGGGTCAATCTGGTGTCAGTCTCACCTCATGAAGGGGTCAGTCTGGTGTCAGCATCGCCTCGTGATGGGGTCAGTCTGGTGTCAGCCTCACATCATGATGGGGTCAGTCTGGTGTCAGTCTCGCCTCGTGATGGTGTCAGTCTGGTGTCAGTCTCGCCTCGTGATGGGGTCAGTCTGGTGTCAGTCTCGTCCCGTGATGGGGTCAGTCTGGTGTCAGTCTCGCCTCGTGATGGGGTCAGTCTGGTGTCAGTCTCGCCTCGTGATGGCGTCAGTCTGGTGTCAGCATCGCCTCGTGATGGGGTCAGTCTGGTGTCAGCCTCACAACATGATGGGGTCAGTATGGAGTCAGTCTCGCCTCGTCATGGGGTCAGTCTGGTGTCAGCCTCGCCTAGTGATGGGGTCAGTCTGGTGTCAGCCTCACATCATGATGGTGTCAGTCTGGTGTCAGCCTCGCCTCGTGATCGTGTCAGTCTGGTGTCAGCTTCGCCTCATGATGGGGTCAGTCTGGTGTCAGCCTCGCCCCGTGATGGGGTCAGTCTGGTGTCAGCCTCGCCCCGTGACGGGGTCAGTCTGGTGTCAGCCTCACATCATGATGGTGTCAATCTTGTGTCAGCCTCGCCTCGTGATGGTGTCAGCCTCACCTCGTGATGGGGTCAGTCTGGTGTCAGCCTCGCCTCGTGATGGGATCAGTCTGGTGTCAGCCTCGCCTCGTGATGGGGTCAGTCTGGTGTCAGCCTCACATCATGATGGTGTCAGTCTGGTGTCAGCCTCGCCTCGTGATGGGGTCAGTCTGGTGTCAGCCTCGCCTCGTGATGGGGTCAGTCTGGTGTCAGCCTCACCTCGTGATGGGGTCAGTCTAGTGTCAGTCTCGCCTCGTGACGGTGTCAGTCTGGTGTCAGTCTCGCCTCGTGATTGGGTCAGTCTGGTGTCAGCCTCGCCTCGTGATGGGGTCAGACTGGTGTCAGCCTCACATCATGATGGGGTCAGTCTGGTGTCAGCCTCGCCTCGTTATGTGGTCAGTCTGGTGTCAGCCTCGCCTCGAGATGGTGTCAGTCTGGTATAAGCCTCGCCAAGTGATAGGGTCAGCCTGGTGTCAGCCTCGCCTCGTGATGGGGTCAGTCTGGTGTCAGCCTCGCATCGTGATGGTGTCAGTCTGGTGTCAGCCTCGCCTCATGATGGGTTCAGTCTGGTGTCAGCCTCGCCTCGTGATGGGGTCAGTCTGGTGTCAGTCTCGCCTCTTGATGGGGTCAGTCTGGTTTCAGCCTCACATCGTGATGCTGTCAGTCTGGTGTCAGCCTCGCCTCGTAATGGGGTCAGTCTGGTGTCAGCCTCGCCTCGTGATGGTGTCAGTCTCGTGTCAGCCTCACATCGTGATGGTGTCAGTCTGGTGTCAGCCTCGCCTCCTGATGGGGTCAGTCTGGTGTCAGCCTCGCCTCGTGATGGGGTCAGTCTGGTGTCAGCCTCGCCTCGTGATGGGGTCAGTCTGGTGTCAGCCTCGCCTCGTGATGGGGTCAGTCTGGTGTCAGCCTCGCCTCGTGATGGGGTCAGACTGGTGTCAGCCTCACATCATGAAGGGGTCAGTCTGGTGTCAGCATCGCCTCGTGATGGGGTCAGTCTGGTGTCAGCCTCACATCATGATGGGGTCAGTCTGGTGTCAGTCTCGCCTCGTGATGGTGTCAGTCTGGTGTCAGTCTCGCCTCGTGATGGGGTCAGTCTGGTGTCAGTCTCGTCCCGTGATGGGGTCAGTCTGGTGTCAGTCTCGCCTCGTGATGGGGTCAGTCTGGTGTCAGTCTCGCCTCGTGATGGCGTCAGTCTGGTGTCAGCATCGCCTCGTGATGGGGTCAGTCTGGTGTCAGCCTCACAACATGATGGGGTCAGTATGGAGTCAGTCTCGCCTCGTCATGGGGTCAGTCTGGTGTCAGCCTCGCCTAGTGATGGGGTCAGTCTGGTGTCAGCCTCACATCATGATGGTGTCAGTCTGGTGTCAGCCTCGCCTCGTGATCGTGTCAGTCTGGTGTCAGCCTCGCCTCATGATGGGGTCAGTCTGGTGTCAGCCTTGCCTAGTGATGGGGTCAGTCTGGTGTCAGCCTCGCCTCGTGATGGGATCAGTCTGGTGTCAGCCTCGCCTCGTGATGGGGTCAGTCTGGTGTCAGTCTCGCCTCGTGATGGGGTCAGTCTGGTGTCAGTCTCGCCTCGTGATGGGGTCAGTCTGGTGTCAGCCTCGCCTCGTGATCGTGTCAGTCTGGTGTCAGCCTCGCCTCATGATGGGGTCAGTCTGGTGTCAGCCTCGCCTAGTGATGGGGTCAGTCTGGTGTCAGCCTCGCCTCGTGATGGGATCAGTCTGGTGTCAGCCTCGCCTCGTGATGGGGTCAGTCTGGTGTCAGCCTCACATCATGATGGTGTCAGTCTGGTGTCAGCCTCGCCTCGTGATGGGGTCAGTCTGGTGTCAGCCTCGCCTCGTGATGGGGTCAGTCTGGTGTCAGCCTCGCCTCGTGATGGGGTCAGTCTAGTGTCAGTCTCGCCTCGTGACGGTGTCAGTCTGGTGTCAGTCTCGCCTCTTGATGGGGTCAGTCTGGTGTCAGCCTCGCCTCGTGATGGGGTCAGACTGGTGTCAGCCTCACATCATGATGGGGTCAGTCTGGTGTCAGCCTCGTCTCGTTATGTGGTCAGTCTGGTGTCAGCCTCGCCTCGAGATGGTGTCAGTCTGGTATAAGCCTCGCCAAGTGATAGGGTCAGCCTGGTGTCAGCCTCGCCTCGTGATGGGGTCAGTCTGGTGTCAGCCTCGCATCGTGATGGTGTCAGTCTGGTGTCAGCCTCGCCTCATGATGGGTTCAGTCTGGTGTCAGCCTCGCCTCGTGATGGGGTCAGTCTGGTGTCAGTCTCGCCTCTTGATGGGGTCAGTCTGGTTTCAGCCTCACATCGTGATGCTGTCAGTCTGGTGTCAGCCTCGCCTCGTGATGGCGTCAGTCTGGTGTCAGCCTCGCCCCGTGACGGGGTCAGTCTGGTGTCAGCCTCGCCTCGTGATGGGGTCAGTCTGGTGTCAGCCTCGCCTCGTGATGGGGTCAGTCTGGAGTCAGCCTCGCCTCGTGATGGGGTCAGATTGGTGTCAGCCTCACATCATGATGGGGTCAGTCTGGTGTCAGCCTCGCCTCGTTATGTGGTCAGTCTGGTGTCAGCCTCGCCTCGAGATGGTGTCAGTCTGGTATAAGCCTCGCCTAGTGATAGGGTCAGTCTGGTGTCAGCCTCGCCTCGTGATGGGGTCAGTCTGGTGTCAGCCTCGCCTCGTGATGGTGTCAGTCTCGTGTCAGCCTCACATCGTGATGGTGTCAGTCTGGTGTCAGCCTCGCCTCCTGATGGGGTCAGTCTGGTGTCAGCCTCGCCTCGTGATGGGGTCAGTCTGGTGTAAGCCTCGCCTCGTGATGGGGTCAGTCTGGTGTCAGCCTCGCCTCGTGATGGCGTCAGTCTGGTGTCAGCCTCGCCCCGTGACGGGGTCAGTCTGGTGTCATCCTCGCCTCGTGATAGGTTCAGTCTGGTGTCAGCCTCGCCTCGTGATGGGGTCAGTCTGGTGTCAGCCTCGCCTCGTGATGGGGTCAGATTGGTGTCAGCCTCACATCATGATGGGGTCAGTCTGGTGTCAGCCTCGCCTCGTTATGTGGTCAGTCTGGTGTCAGCCTCGCCTCGAGATGGTGTCAGTCTGGTATAAGCCTCGCCTAGTGATAGGGTCAGTCTGGTGTCAGCCTCGCCTCGTGATGGGGTCAGTCTGGTGTCAGCCTCACATCCTGATGGTGTCAGTCTGGTGTCAGCCTCGCCTCGTGGTGGGGTCAGTCCGGTGTCAGCCTCGCCTCGTGATGGTGTCAGTCTGGTGTCAGTCTCGCCTCGTGATGGGGTCAGTCTGGTGTCAGCCTCGTCCCGTGATGGGGTCAATCTGGTGTCAGTCTCACCTCATGAAGGGGTCAGTCTGGTGTCAGCATCGCCTCGTGATGGGGTCAGTCTGGTGTCAGCCTCACATCATGATGGGGTCAGTCTGGTGTCAGTCTCGCCTCGTGATGGTGTCAGTCTGGTGTCAGTCTCGCCTCGTGATGGGGTCAGTCTGGTGTCAGTCTCGTCCCGTGATGGGGTCAGTCTGGTGTCAGTCTCGCCTCGTGATGGGGTCAGTCTGGTGTCAGTCTCACCTCGTGATGGCGTCAGTCTGGTGTCAGCATCGCCTCGTGATGGGGTCAGTCTGGTGTCAGCCTCACAACATGATGGGGTCAGTATGGAGTCAGTCTCGCCTCGTCATGGGGTCAGTCTGGTGTCAGCCTCGCCTAGTGATGGGGTCAGTCTGGTGTCAGCCTCACATCATGATGGTGTCAGTCTGGTGTCAGCCTCGCCTCGTGATCGTGTCAGTCTGGTGTCAGCTTCGCCTCATGATGGGGTCAGTCTGGTGTCAGCCTCGCCTAGTGATGGGGTCAGTCTGGTGTCAGCCTCGCCTCGTGATGGGATCAGTCTGGTGTCAGCCTCGCCTCGTGATGGGGTCAGTCTGGTGTCAGTCTCACAACATGATGGGGTCAGTCTGGAGTCAGTCTCGTCTCTTGATGGGGTCAGTCTGGTGTCAGTCTCGTCTCGTGATGGTGTCAGTCTGGTGTCAGCCTCGCCTCGTGATCGTGTCAGTCTGGTGTCAGCCTCGCCTCATGATGGGGTCAGTCTGGTGTCAGCTTTGCCTAGTGATGGGGTCAGTCTGGTGTCAGCCTCGCCTCGTGATGGGATCAGTCTGGTGTCAGCCTCGCCTCGTGATGGGGTCAGTCTGGTGTCAGTCTCGCCTCGTGATGGGGTCAGTCTGGTGTCAGTCTCGCCTCGTGATGGGGTCAGTCTGGTGTCAGCCTCGCCTCGTGATCGTGTCAGTCTGGTGTCAGCCTCGCCTCATGATGGGGTCAGTCTGGTGTCAGCCTCGCCTAGTGATGGGGTCAGTCTGGTGTCAGCCTCGCCTCGTGATGGGATCAGTCTGGTGTCAGCCTCGCCTCGTGATGGGGTCAGTCTGGTGTCAGTCTCGCCTCGTGATGGGGTCAGTCTGGTGTCAGTCTCGCCTCGTGATGGGGTCAGTCTGGTGTCAGCCTCGCCTCGTGATGGGGTCAGTCTGATGTCAGCCTCACATCATGATGGGGTCAGTCTGGTGTCAGTCTCGCCTCGTGATGGGGTCAGTCTGGTGTCAGTCTCGTCTCGTGATGGGGTCAGTCTGGTGTCAGCCTCGCCCCGTGATGGGGTCAGTCTGGTGTCAGCCTCGCCCCGTGACGGGGTCAGTCTGGTGTCAGCCTCACATCATGATGGTGTCAATCTTGTGTCAGCTTCGCCTTGTGATGGTGTCAGTCTGGTGTCAGCCTCGCTTCGTGATGGGGTCAGTCTGGTGTCAGCCTCGCCTCGTGATGGGGTCAGTCTGGTGTCAGCCTCGCCTCGTGATGGGGTCAGTCTGGTTTCAGCCTCGCCTCGTGATGGGGTCAGTCTGGTGTCAGCCTCGGCTCTTGATGGGGTCAGTCTGGTGTCAGCCTCGCCCCGTGATGGGGTCAGTCTGGTGTCAGCCTCACATCATGATGGTGTCAATCTTGTGTCAGCTTCGCCTTGTGATGGTGTCAGTCTGGTGTCAGCCTCGCTTCGTGATGGGGTCAGTCTGGTGTTCGCCTCGCCTCGTGATGGGGTCAGTCTGGTGTCAGCCTCGCCTCGTGATGGGGTCAGTCTGGTGTCAGCCTCGCCTCGTGATGGGGTCAGTCTGGTGTCAGCCTCGCCTAGTGATGGGGTCAGTCTGGTGTCAGCCTCGCCTCGTGATGGGGTTAGTCTGGTGTCAGTCTCGCCTCGTGATGGGGTCAGTCTGGTGTCAGTCTCGCCTCGTAATGGGGTCAGTCTGGTGTCAGCCTCGCCTCGTGATGGTGTCAGTCTCGTGTCAGCCTCACATCGTGATGGTGTCAGTCTGGTGTCAGCCTCGCCTCCTGATGGGGTCAGTCTGGTGTCAGCCTCGCCTCGTGATGGGGTCAGTCTGGTGTCAGCCTCGCCTCGTGATGGGGTCAGTCTGGTGTCAGCCTCGCCTCGTGATGGGGTCAGTCTGGTGTCAGCCTCGCCTCGTGATGGGGTCAGACTGGTGTCAGCCTCACATCATGATGGGGTCAGTCTGGTGTCAGCCTCGCCTCGTTATGTGGTCAGTCTGGTGTCAGCCTCGCCTCGAGATGGTGTCAGTCTGGTATAAGCCTCGCCTAGTGATAGGGTCAGTCTGGTGTCAGCCTCGCCTCGTGATGGGGTCAGTCTGGTGTCAGCCTCACATCATGATGGTGTCAGTCTGGTGTCAGCCTCGCCTCGTGGTGGGGTCAGTCCGGTGTCAGCCTCGCCTCGTGATGGTGTCAGTCTGGTGTCAGTCTCGCCTCGTGATGGGGTCAGTCTGGTGTCAGCCTCGTCCCGTGATGGGGTCAATCTGGTGTCAGTCTCACCTCATGAAGGGGTCAGTCTGGTGTCAGCATCGCCTCGTGATGGGGTCAGTCTGGTGTCAGCCTCACATCATGATGGGGTCAGTCTGGTGTCAGTCTCGCCTCGTGATGGTGTCAGTCTGGTGTCAGTCTCGCCTCGTGATGGGGTCAGTCTGGTGTCAGTCTCGTCCCGTGATGGGGTCAGTCTGGTGTCAGTCTCGCCTCGTGATGGGGTCAGTCTGGTGTCAGTCTCGCCTCGTGATGGCGTCAGTCTGGTGTCAGCATCGCCTCGTGATGGGGTCAGTCTGGTGTCAGCCTCACAACATGATGGGGTCAGTATGGAGTCAGTCTTGCCTCGTCATGGGGTCAGTCTGGTGTCAGCCTCGCCTAGTGATGGGGTCAGTCTGGTGTCAGCCTCACATCATGATGGTGTCAGTCTGGTGTCAGCCTCGCCTCGTGATCGTGTCAGTCTGGTGTCATCTTTGCCTCATAATGGGGTCAGTCTGGTGTCAGCCTCGCCTAGTGATGGGGTCAGTCTGGTGTCAGCCTCGCCTCGTGATGGGATCAGTCTGGTGTCAGCCTCGCCTCGTGATGGGGTCAGTCTGGTGTCAGTCTCACAACATGATGGGGTCAGTCTGGAGTCAGTCTCGTCTCTTGATGGGGTCAGTCTGGTGTCAGTCTCGTCTCGTGATGGTGTCAATCTGGTGTCAGCCTCGCCTCGTGATCGTGTCAGTCTGGTGTCAGCCTCGCCTCATGATGGGGTCAGTCTGGTGTCAGCCTTGCCTAGTGATGGGGTCAGTCTGGTGTCAGCCTCGCCTCGTGATGGGATCAGTCTGGTGTCAGCCTCGCCTCGTGATGGGGTCAGTCTGGTGTCAGTCTCGCCTCGTGATGGGGTCAGTCTGGTGTCAGTCTCGCCTCGTGATGGGGTCAGTCTGGTGTCAGCCTCGCCTCGTGATCGTGTCAGTCTGGTGTCAGCCTCGCCTCCTGATGGGGTCAGTCTGGTGTCAGCCTCGCCTAGTGATGGGGTCAGTCTGGTGTCAGCCTCGCCTCGTGATGGGATCAGTCTGGTGTCAGCCTCGCCTCGTGATGGGGTCAGTCTGGTGTCAGTCTCGCCTCGTGATGGGGTCAGTCTGGTGTCAGTCTCGCCTCGTGATGGGGTCAGTCTGGTGTCAGCCTCGCCTCGTGATGGGGTCAGTCTGGTGTCAGCCTCACATCATGATGGGGTCAGTCTGGTGTCAGTCTCGCCTCGTGATGGGGTCAGTCTGGTGTCAGTCTCGTCTCGTGATGGGGTCAGTCTGGTGTCAGCCTCGCCCCGTGATGGGGTCAGTCTGGTGTCAGCCTCGCCCCGTGACTTGGTCAGTCTGGTGTCAGCCTCACATCATGATGGTGTCAATCTTGTGTCAGCTTCGCCTTGTGATGGTGTCAGTCTGGTGTCAGCCTCGCTTCGTGATGGGGTCAGTCTGGTGTCAGCCTCGCCTCGTGATGGGGTCAGTCTGGTGTCAGCCTCGCCTCGTGATGGGGTCAGTCTGGTTTCAGCCTCGCCTCGTGATGGGGTCAGTCTGGTGTCAGCCTCGGCTCTTGATGGGGTCAGTCTGGTGTCAGCCTCGCCCCGTGATGGGGTCAGTCTGGTGTCAGCCTCACATCATGATGGTGTCAATCTTGTGTCAGCTTCGCCTTGTGATGGTGTCAGTCTGGTGTCAGCCTCACATCATGATGGGGTCAGTCTGGTGTCAGCCACGTCTCGTGATGGTGTCAGTCTGGTGTCAGCCTCGCCTCGTGATGGGGTCAGTCTGGTGTCAGCCTCGCCTCGTGATGGGGTCAGTCTGGTGTCAGCCTCACATCATGATCGTGTCAGTCTGGTGTCAGCCTCGCCTCGTGATGGGGTCAGTCTGGTGTCAGTCTCGCCTAGTGATGGTGTCAGTCTAGTGTCAGCCTCACATCATGATGGTGTCAGTCTGGTGTCAGCCTCGCCTCGTGATGGGGTCAGTCTGGTGTCAGTCTCGCCTAGTGATGGTGTCAGTCTAGTGTCAGCCTCACATCATGATGGGGTCAGTCTGGTGTCAGCCTCGCCTCGTGATGGTGTCAGTCTGGTGTCAGTCTCGCCTCATGAAGGGGTCAGTCTGGTGTCAGCCTCGCCTCGTGATGGGGTCAGTCTGGTGTCAGCATCGCCTCGTGATGGGGTCAGTCTGGTGTCAGCCTCACATCATGATGGGGTCAGTCTGGTGTCAGTCTCGCCTCGTGATGGTGTCAGTCTGGTGTCAGTCTCGCCTCGTGATGGGGTCAGTCTGGTGTCAGCCTCGCCTAGTGATGGGGTCAGACTGGTGTCAGCCTCACATCATGATGGTGTCAGTCTGGTGTCAGCCACGTCTCGTGATGGGGTCAGTCTGGTGTCAGCCTCGCCTCGTGATGGGGTCAGTCTGGTGTCAGCCTCGCCTCGTGATGGGGTCAGTCTGGTGTCAGCCTCACATCATGATGGTGTCAGTCTGGTGTCAGCCTCACATCATGATGGAGTCAGTCTGGTGTCAGTCTCGCCTCGTGATGGGGTCAGTCTGGTGTCAGTCTCGCCTCGTGATGGGGTCAGTCTGGTGTCAGCCTCACATCATGATGGTGTCAGTCTGGTGTCAGCCTCGCCTTGTGATGGGGTCAGTCCGGTGTCAGTCTCGCCTCTTGATGGGGTCAGTCTGGTGTCAGCCTCGCCTCGTGATGGTGTCAGTCTGGTGTCAGCCTCGCCTCGTGATGGTGTCAGTCTGGTTTCAGCCTCGCCTTGTGATTGGGTCAGTCTGGTGTCAGCCTTGCCTCGTGACGGGTTCAGTCTGGTTTCAGCCTCGCCTCGTGATGGGGTCAGTCTGGTGTCAGCCTCGGCTCTTGATGGGGTCAGTCTGGTTTCAGTCTCGTCTCGTGATGGGGTCAGTCTGGTGTCAGCCTCGCCCCGGGATGGGGTCAGTCTGGTGTCAGCCTCGCCCCGTGACGGGGTCAGTCTGGTGTCAGCCTCACATCATGATGGTGTCAATCTTGTGTCAGCTTCGCCTTGTGATGGTGTCAGTCTGGTGTCAGCCTCGCTTCGTGATGGGGTCAGTCTGGTGTCAGCCTCGCCTCGTGATGGGGTCTGTCTGGTGTCAGCCTCGCCTCGTGATGGGGTCAGTCTGGTTTCAGCCTCGCCTCGTGATGTGGTCAGTCTGGTGTCAGCCTCGGCTCTTGATGGGGTCAGTCTGGTGTCAGTCTCGTCTCGTGATGGGGTCAGTCTGGTGTCAGCCTCGCCCCGTGATGGGGTCAGTCTGGTGTCAGCCTCACATCATGATGGTGTCATTCTTGTGTCAGCTTCGCCTTGTGATGGTGTCAGTCTGGTGTCAGCCTCGCTTCGTGATGGGGTCAGTCTGGTGTCAGCCTCGCCTAGTGATGGGGTCAGTCTGGTGTCAGCCTCGCCTCGTGATGGGATCAGTCTGGTGTCAGCCTAGCCTCGTGATGGGGTCAGTCTGGTGTCAGTCTCGCCTCGTGATGGGGTCAGTCTGGTGTCAGTCTCGCCTCGTGATGGGGTCAGTCTGGTGTCAGTCTCGCCTCGTGATGGGGTTAGTCTGGTGTCAGCCTCGCCCCGTGATGGGGTCAGTCTGGTGTCAGCCTCGCTTCGTGATGGAGTCAGTTTGGTGTCAGCCTCACCTCGTGATGGGGTCAGTCTGGTGTCAGCCTCACATCATGATGGTGTCAGTCTGGTGTCAGCCTCGCCTCGTGATGGGGTCAGTCCGGTGTCAGTCTCGCCTCGTGATGGGGTCAGTCTGGTGTCAGCCTCGCCTCGTGATGGTGTCAGTCTGGTGTCAGCCTCGCCTTGTGATTGGGTCAGTCTGGTGTCAGCCTTGCCTCGTGACGGGTTCAGTCTGGTTTCAGCCTCGCCTCGTGATGGGATCAGTCTGGTGTCAGCCTCGGCTCTTGATGGGGTCAGTCTGGTGTCAGTCTCGTCTCGTGATGGGGTCAGTCTGGTGTCAGCCTCGCCCCGTGATGGGGTCAGTCTGGTGTCAGCCTCGCCCCGTGACGGGGTCATTCTGGTGTCAGCCTCACATCATGATGGTGTCAATCTTGTGTCAGCTTCGCCTTGTGATGGTGTCAGTCTGGTGTCAGCCTCGCTTCGTGATGGGGTCAGTCTGGTGTCAGCCTCGCCTCGTGATGGGGTCAGTCTGGTGTCAGCCTCGCCTCGTGATGGGGTCAGTCTGGTGTCAGCCTCGCCTCGTGATGGGGTCAGTCTGGTGTCAGCCTCACATTATGATGGTGTCAGTCTGGTGTCAGCCTCGCCTCGTGATGGTGTCAGTCTGGTGTCAGCCTCGCCTCGTGATGGGGTCAGTCTGGTTTCAGCCTCGCCTTGTGATGGGGTCAGTCTGGTGTCAGCCTCACATCATGATGGGGTCAGTCTGGTGTCAGCCACGCCTCGTGATGGTGTCAGTCTGGTGTCAGCCTCGCCCCGTGATGGGGTCAGTCCTGTGTCAGTCTCGCCTCGTGATGGCGTCAGTCTGGTGTCAGCCTCGCCTCGTGATGGTGTCAGTCTGATGTCAGCCTCGCCTCGTGATGGGGTCAGTCTGGTGTCAGCCTCGACTCGTGATGGGTTCAGTCTGGTGTCAGCCTCGCCTCGTGATGGGGTCAGTCTGTTGTCAGCCTCACCTCGTGATGGGGTCAGTCTGGTGTCAGTCTCGCCTCGTGATGGAGTCAGTCTGGTGTCAGCCTCACATCATGATGGTGACAGTCTGGTGTCAGCCTCGCCTCGTGATGGTGTCAGTCTGGTGTCAGCCTCGCCTCGTGATGGGGTCAGTCTGGCGTCAGCCTCACATCGTAATGGTGTCAGTCTGGTGTCAGCCTCACATCATGATGTTGTCAGTCTGGTGTCAGTCTCGACTCGTGATGGTGTCAGTCTGGTGTCAGCCTCGCCTCGTGATGGGGTCAGTCTGGTGTCAGCCTCACATCATGATGGTGTCAGTCAGGTGTCAGCCTCGCCTCGTGATAGGGTCAGTCTGGTGTCAGCCTCGCGTCGTGATGCGGTCAGTCTGGTGTCAGCCTCGCCTCGTGATGGTGTCAGTCTGGTGTCCGCCTCGCCTCGTGATGGTGTGAGTATGGTGTCAGCCTCGCCTCGTGATGGGGTCAGTCTGGTGTCAGCCTCGCCTCGTGATGGTGTCAGTCTGGTGTCAGTCTCGCCTAGTGATAGGGTCAGTCTGGTGTCAGCCTCGCCTCGTGATGGGGTCAGTCTGGTGTCAGCCTCGCCTCGTGATGGTGTCATTCTGGTGTCAGTTTCGTCTCGTGATGGGGTCAGTCTGGTGTCAGCCTCGCCTCGTGATTGGGTCAGTCTGGTGTCAGCCTTGCCTCGTGATGGTGTCAGTCTGGTGTCAGCCTTGCCTCATGATGGGGTCAGTCTGGTGTCAGTCTCGCCTCGTGATGGGGTCAGTCTGGTGTCAGCCTCGCCTCGTGATGGGGTCAGTCCGGTGTCGGCCTCGCCTCGTGATGGTGTCAGTCTGGTGTCAGCCTTGCCTCATGATGGGGTCAGTCTGGTGTCAGTCTCGCCTCGTGATGGGGTCAGTCTGGTGTCAGTCTCGCCTCGTGATGGGGTCAGTCTGGTGTCAGCCTCGCCTCGTGATGGGGTCAGTCCGGTGTCGGCCTCGCCTCGTGATGGGGTCAGTCCGGTGTCGGCCTCGCCTCGTGATGGGGTCAGTCTGGTGTCAGCCTCGCCTCGTGATGGTGTCAGTCTGGTGTCAGTCTCGCCTCGTGATGGGGTCAGTCTGGTGTCAGCCTCGCCTAGTGATGGGGTCAGTCTGGTGTCAGTCTCGCCTCGTGATGGGGTCAGTCTGGTGTCAGCCTCGCCTAGTGATGGGGTCAGTCTGGTGTCAGCCTTGACTCGTGATGGGGTCAGTCCGGTGTTGGCCTCGCCTCGTGATGGGGTTTGTCTGGTGTCAGTCTCGCCTCGTGATGGGGTCAGTCTGGTGTCAGCCTCGCCTCGTGATGGTGTCAGTCTGGTGTCAGCCTCACATCATGATGGTGTCAGTCAGGTGTCAGCCTCGCCTCGTGATGGTTTCAGTCTGGTGTCAGCCTCGCCTCGTGATGGTGTCAGTCTGGTGTCAGCCTCGCCTCGTGATAGGGTCAGTCTGGTGTCAGCCTCACATCATGATGGTGTTAGTCAGGTGTCAGCTTCGCCTTGTGATGGGGTCAGTCTGGTGTCAGCCTCGCCTCATGATGGGGTCAGTTTGGTGTCAGCCTCGCCTCGTGATGGGGTCAGTCTGGTGTCAGCCTCGCCTCGTGATGGTGTCAGTCTGATGTCAGCCTCGCCTCGTGATGGGGTCAGTCTGGTGTCAGCCTCGCCTTGTGATTGGGTCAGTCTGGTGTCAGCCTTGCCTCGTGACGGGTTCAGTCTGGTTTCAGCCTCGCCTCGTGTTGGGGTCAGTCTGGTGTCAGCCTCGCCTCGTGATGGGGTCAGTCTGGTGTCAGCCTCGCCTCGTGATGGTGTCATTCTGGTGTCAGTCTCGTCTCGTGATGGGGTCAGTCTGGTGTCAGCCTCGCCTCGTGATGGGGTCAGTCTGGTGTCAGCCTTGCCTTGTGATGGTGTCAGTCTGGTGTCAGCCTTGCCTCGTGATAGGGTCAGTCTGGTGTCAGCCTCGCCTCGTGATGGGGTCAGTCTGGTGTCAGCCTCACATCCTGAACTTGTCAGTCTGGTGACAGCCTCGCCTCGTGATGGTGTCAGTCTTGTATCAGCCTCGCCTCATGATGGGGTCAGTCGGGTTTCAGCCTCGCCTCGTGATGGTGTCAGTCTGGTGTCAGCCTCGCCTAGTGATAGGGTCAGTCTGGTGTCAGCCTCGCCTCGTGATGGGGTCAGTCTGGTGTCAGCTTCGCCTCGTGATGGTGTCAGTCTGGTGTCAGCCTCGCCTCGTGATGGTGTCAGTCTGGTGTCAGCCTCGCCTCGTGATGGTGTCAGTCAGGTGTCAGCCTCGCCTCGTGATGGTGTCAGTCTGGTGTCAGCCTCGCCTCGTGATGGGGTCAGTCTGGTGTCAGCCTCGCCTCGTGATGGTGTCAGTCTGGTGTCAGCCTCGCCTCGTGATAGGGTCAGTCTGGTGTCAGCCTCACATCATGATGGTGTTAGTCAGGTGTCAGCTTCGCCTTGTGATGGGGTCAGTCTGGTGTCAGCCTCGCCTCGTGATGGGGTCAGTCTGGTGTCAGCCTCGCCTCGTGATGGGGTCAGTCTGGTGTCAGCCTCGCCTCGTGATGGTGTCAGTCTGGTGTCAGCCTCGCCTCGTGATGGGGTCAGTCTGGTGTCAGCCTCGCCTAGTGATGGGGTCAGTCTGGTGTCAGTCTCGCCTCGTGATGGGGTCAGTCTGGTGTCAGCCTCGCCTAGTGATGGGGTCAGTCTGGTGTCAGCCTTGACTCGTGATGGGGTCAGTCCGGTGTTGGCCTCGCCTCGTGATGGGGTTTGTCTGGTGTCAGTCTCGCCTCGTGATGGGGTCAGTCTGGTGTCAGCCTCGCCTCGTGATGGTGTCAGTCTGGTGTCAGCCTCACATCATGATGGTGTCAGTCAGGTGTCAGCCTCGCCTCGTGATGGTTTCAGTCTGGTGTCAGCCTCGCCTCGTGATGGTGTCAGTCTGGTGTCAGCCTCGCCTCGTGATGGTTTCAGTCTGGTGTCAGCCTCGCCTCGTGATAGGGTCAGTCTGGTGTCAGCCTCACATCATGATGGTGTTAGTCAGGTGTCAGCTTCGCCTTGTGATGGGGTCAGTCTGGTGTCAGCCTCGCCTCGTGATGGGGTCAGTCTGGTGTCAGCCTCGCCTCGTGATGGGGTCAGTCTGGTGTCAGCCTCGCCTAGTGATGGGGTCAGTCTGGTTTCAGTCTCGCCTCGTGATGGGGTCAGTCTGGTGTCAGCCTCGCCTCGTGATAGGGTCAGTCTGGTGTCAGCCTCACATCATGATGGTGTCAGTCAGGTGTAAGCCTCGCCTCGTGATGGTTTCAGTCTGGTGTCAGCCTCGCCTCGTGATGGTGTCAGTCTTGTGTCAGCCTCGCCTCGTGATGGTGTCAGTCTGGTGTCAGCCTCGCCTCGTGATGGTGTCAGTCTGGTGTCAGCTTCGCCTCGTGATGGGGTCAGTCTGGTGTCAGCCTCGCCTCGTGATGGGGTCAGTCTGGTGTCAGCCTCGCCTCGTGATGGGGTCAGTCTGGTGTCAGCCTCGCCTAGTGATGGGGTCAGTCTGGTTTCAGTCTCGCCTCGTGATGGGGTCAGTCTGGTGTCAGCCTCGCCTCGTGATAGGGTCAGTCTGGTGTCAGCCTCACATCATGATGGTGTCAGTCAGGTGTCAGCCTCGCCTCGTGATGGTGTCAGTCTGGTGTCAGCCTCGCCTCGTGATGGGGTCAGTCTGGTGTCAGCCTCACATCTTGATGGGTTCAGTCTGGTGTCAGTCTGGCGTCGTAATGGGGTCAGTCTGGTGTCAGCCTCGCCTCGTGATGGGTTCAGTCTGGTGTCAGTCTTGCGTCGTAATGGGGTCAGTCCGGTGTCGGCCTCGCCTCGTGATGGGGTCAGTCTGGTGTCAGTCTTGCCTCGTGATGGGGTCTGTCTGGTGTCAGCCTCGCCTAGTGATGGGGTCAGTCTGGTGTCAGTCTTGCCTCGTGTTGGGGTCAGTCTGGTGTCAGCCTCGCCTCGTGATGGGGTCAGTCTGGTGTCAGCCTCGCCTCGTGATGGTGTCATTCTGGAATCAGTCTCGTCTCGTGATGGGGTCAGTCTGGTGTCAGCCTCGCCTCGTGATGGGGTCAGTCTGGTGTCAGCCTCGCCTTGTGATGGTGTCAGTCTGGTGTCAGCCTTGCCTCGTGATAGGGTCAGTCTGGTGTCAGCCTCGCCTCGTGATGGGGTCAGTCTGGTGTCAGCCTCACATCCTGAACTTGTCAGTCTGGTGACAGCCTCGCCTCGTGATGGTGTCAGTCTTGTATCAGCCTCGCCTCATGATGGGGTCAGTCGGGTTTCAGCCTCGCCTCGTGATGGTGTCAGTCTGGTGTCAGCCTCGCCTAGTGATAGGGTCAGTCTGGTGTCAGCCTCGCCTCGTGATGGGGTCAGTCTGGTGTCAGCCTCGCCTCGTGATGGGGTCAGTCTGGTGTCAGCCTCGCCTCGTGATGGTGTCAGTCTGGTGTCAGCCTCGCCTTGTGATGGGGTCAGTCTGGTGTCAGCCTCGCCTCGTGATGGGGTCAGTCTGGTGTCAGCCTCGCCTAGTGATGGGGTCAGTCTGGTTTCAGTCTCGCCTCGTGATGGGGTCAGTCTGGTGTCAGCCTCGCCTCGTGATAGGGTCAGTCTGGTGTCAGCCTCACATCATGATGGTGTCAGTCAGGTGTCAGCCTCGCCTCGTGATGGTTTCAGTCTGGTGTCAGCCTCGCCTCGTGATGGTGTCAGTCTGGTGTCAGCCTCGCCTCGTGATGGTGTCAGTCTGGTGTCAGCCTCGCCTCGTGATGGGGTCAGTCTGGTGTCAGCCTCACATCTTGATGGGTTCAGTCTGGTGTCAGTCTGGCGTCGTAATGGGGTCAGTCTGGTGTCAGCCTCGCCTCGTGATGGGTTCAGTCTGGTGTCAGTCTCGCGTCGTAATGGGGTCAGTCCGGTGTCGGCCTCGCCTCGTGATGGGGTCAGTCTGGTGTCAGTCTTGCCTCGTGATGGGGTCTGTCTGGTGTCAGCCTCGCCTAATGATGGGGTCAGTCTGGTGTCAGTCTTGCCTCGTGTTGGGGTCAGTCTGGTGTCAGCCTCGCCTCGTGATGGGGTCAGTCTGGTGTCAGCCTCGCCTCGTGATGGTGTCATTCTGGTGTCAGTCTCGTCTCGTGATGGTGTCAGTCTGGTGTCAGCCTCGCCTCGTGATGGGGTCAGTCTGGTGTCAGCCTCGCCTTGTGATGGTGTCAGTCTGGTGTCAGCCTTGCCTCGTGATAGGGTCAGTCTGGTGTCAGTCTCGCCTCGTGATGGGGTCAGTCTGGTGTCAGTCTCGCCTCGTGATGGGGTCAGTCTGGTGTCAGCCTCGCCTCGTGATGGGGTCAGTCCGGTGTCGGCCTCGCCTCGTGATGGGGTCAGTCCGGTGTCGGCCTCGCCTCGTGATGGGGTCAGTCTGGTGTCAGCCTCGCCTCGTGATGGTGTCAGTCTGGTGTCAGTCTCGCCTCGTGATGGGGTCAGTCTGGTGTCAGCCTCGCCTAGTGATGGGGTCAGTCTGGTGTCAGTCTCGCCTCGTGATGGGGTCAGTCTGGTGTCAGCCTCGCCTAGTGATGGGGTCAGTCTGGTGTCAGCCTTGACTCGTGATGGGGTCAGTCCGGTGTTGGCCTCGCCTCGTGATGGGGTTTGTCTGGTGTCAGTCTCGCCTCGTGATGGGGTCAGTCTGGTGTCAGCCTCGCCTCGTGATGGTGTCAGTCTGGTGTCAGCCTCACATCATGATGGTGTCAGTCAGGTGTCAGCCTCGCCTCGTGATGGTTTCAGTCTGGTGTCAGCCTCGCCTCGTGATGGTGTCAGTCTGGTGTCAGCCTCGCCTCGTGATAGGGTCAGTCTGGTGTCAGCCTCACATCATGATGGTGTTAGTCAGGTGTCAGCTTCGCCTTGTGATGGGGTCAGTCTGGTGTCAGCCTCGCCTCATGATGGGGTCAGTTTGGTGTCAGCCTCGCCTCGTGATGGGGTCAGTCTGGTGTCAGCCTCGCCTCGTGATGGTGTCAGTCTGATGTCAGCCTCGCCTCGTGATGGGGTCAGTCTGGTGTCAGCCTCGCCTTGTGATTGGGTCAGTCTGGTGTCAGCCTTGCCTCGTGACGGGTTCAGTCTGGTTTCAGCCTCGCCTCGTGTTGGGGTCAGTCTGGTGTCAGCCTCGCCTCGTGATGGGGTCAGTCTGGTGTCAGCCTCGCCTCGTGATGGTGTCATTCTGGTGTCAGTCTCGTCTCGTGATGGGGTCAGTCTGGTGTCAGCCTCGCCTCGTGATGGGGTCAGTCTGGTGTCAGCCTTGCCTTGTGATGGTGTCAGTCTGGTGTCAGCCTTGCCTCGTGATAGGGTCAGTCTGGTGTCAGCCTCGCCTCGTGATGGGGTCAGTCTGGTGTCAGCCTCACATCCTGAACTTGTCAGTCTGGTGACAGCCTCGCCTCGTGATGGTGTCAGTCTTGTATCAGCCTCGCCTCATGATGGGGTCAGTCGGGTTTCAGCCTCGCCTCGTGATGGTGTCAGTCTGGTGTCAGCCTCGCCTAGTGATAGGGTCAGTCTGGTGTCAGCCTCGCCTCGTGATGGGGTCAGTCTGGTGTCAGCTTCGCCTCGTGATGGTGTCAGTCTGGTGTCAGCCTCGCCTCGTGATGGTGTCAGTCTGGTGTCAGCCTCGCCTCGTGATGGTGTCAGTCAGGTGTCAGCCTCGCCTCGTGATGGTGTCAGTCTGGTGTCAGCCTCGCCTCGTGATGGGGTCAGTCTGGTGTCAGCCTCGCCTCGTGATGGTGTCAGTCTGGTGTCAGCCTCGCCTCGTGATAGGGTCAGTCTGGTGTCAGCCTCACATCATGATGGTGTTAGTCAGGTGTCAGCTTCGCCTTGTGATGGGGTCAGTCTGGTGTCAGCCTCGCCTCGTGATGGGGTCAGTCTGGTGTCAGCCTCGCCTCGTGATGGGGTCAGTCTGGTGTCAGCCTCGCCTCGTGATGGTGTCAGTCTGGTGTCAGCCTCGCCTCGTGATGGGGTCAGTCTGGTGTCAGCCTCGCCTAGTGATGGGGTCAGTCTGGTGTCAGTCTCGCCTCGTGATGGGGTCAGTCTGGTGTCAGCCTCGCCTAGTGATGGGGTCAGTCTGGTGTCAGCCTTGACTCGTGATGGGGTCAGTCCGGTGTTGGCCTCGCCTCGTGATGGTGTCAGTCTGGTGTCAGCCTCGCCTAGTGATTTGGTCAGTCTGGTGTCAGCCTCGTCTCGTGATGGGGTCAGTCTGGTGTCAGCCTCACATCATGATGGTGTCAGTCTGGTGACAGCCTCGCCTCGTGATGGTGTCAGTCTTGTATCAGCCTCGCCTCATGATGGGGTCAGTCGGGTTTCAGCCTCGCCTCGTGATGGTGTCAGTCTGGTGTCAGCCTCGCCTAGTGATAGGGTCAGTCTGGTGTCAGCCTCGCCTCGTGATGGTGTCAGTCTGGTGTCAGCCTCGCCTCGTGATAGGGTCAGTCTGGTGTCAGCCTCACATCATGATGGTGTTAGTCAGGTGTCAGCTTCGCCTTGTGATGGGGTCAGTCTGGTGTCAGCCTCGCCTCGTGATGGGGTCAGTCTGGTGTCAGCCTCACATCTTGATGGGTTCAGTCTGGTGTCAGTCTCGCGTCGTAATGGGGTCAGTCTGGTGTCAGCCTCGCCTCGTGATGGGTTCAGTCTGATGTCAGTCTCGCGTCGTAATGGGGTCAGTCCGGTGTCGGCCTCGCCTCGTGATGGGGTCAGTCTGGTGTCAGTCTCGCCTCGTGATGGGGTCAGTCTGGTGTCAGCCTCACATCTTGATGGGTTCAGTCTGGTGTCAGTCTCGCGTCGTAATGGGGTCAGTCTGGTGTCAGCCTCGCCTCGTGATGGGTTCAGTCTGGTGTCAGTCTCGCGTCGTAATGGGGTCAGTCCGGTGTCGGCCTCGCCTCGTGATGGGGTCAGTCTGGTGTCAGTCTCGCCTCGTGATGGGGTCTGTCTGGTGTCAGCCTCGCCTAGTGATGGGGTCAGTCTGGTGTCAGTCTCGCCTCGTGTTGGGGTCAGTCTGGTGTCAGCCTCGCCTAGTGATGGGGTTAGTCTGGTGTCAGCCTTGCCTCGTGATGGGGTCAGTCCGGTGTCAGTCTCGCCTTGTGATGGGGTCAGTCCGGTGTCGGCCTCGCCTCGTCATGGGGTTTGTCTGGTGTCAGTCTCGCCTCGTGATGGGGTCAGTCTGGTGTCAGCCTCGCCTCGTGATGGTGTCAGTCTGGTGTCAGCCTCACATCATGATGGTGTCGGTCAGGTGTCAGCCTCGCCTCGTGATGGTTTCAGTCTGGTGTCAGCCTCACATCATGATGGTGTCAGTTAGGTGTCAGCCTCGCCTCGTGATAGGGTCAGTCTGGTGTCAGCCTCGCGTCGTGATGCGGTCAGTCTGGTGTCAGCCTTGCCTCGTGATGGTGTCAGTCTGGTGTCCGCCTCGCCTCGTGATGGTGTGAGTATGGTGTCAGCCTCGCCTCGTGATGGGGTCAGTCTGGTGTCAGCCTCCCCTCGTGATGGGGTCAGTCTGGTGTCAGCCTCGCCTCGTGATGGTGTCAGTCTGGTGTCAGCCATGCCTAGTGATTTGGTCAGTCTGGTGACAGCCTCGCCTCGTGATGGTGTCAGTCTTGTATCAGCCTCGCCTCATGATGGGGTCAGTCGGGTTTCAGCCTCGCCTCGTGATGGTGTCAGTCTGGTGTCAGCCTCGCCTAGTGATAGGGTCAGTCTGGTGTCAGCCTCGCCTCGTGATGGGGTCAGTCTGGTGTCAGCCTCGCCTCGTGATGGTGTCAGTCTGGTGTCAGCCTCGCCTCGTGATGGTGTCAGTCTGGTGTCAGCCTCGCCTCGTGATGGTGTCAGTCAGGTGTCAGCCTCGCCTCGTGATGGTGTCAGTCTGGTGTCAGCCTCGCCTCGTGATGGTGTCAGTCTGGTGTCAGCCTCGCCTCATGATGGGGTCAGTCTGGTGTCAGCCTCGCCTCGTGATGGGGTCAGTCTGGTGTCAGCCTCGCCTCGTGATGGTGTCATTCTGGTGTCAGTCTCGTCTCGTGATGGGGTCAGTCTGGTGTCAGCCTCGCCTCGTGATGGGGTCAGTCTGGTGTCAGCCTCGCCTCGTGATGGTGTCAGTCTGGTGTCAGCCTCGCCTCATGATGGGGTCAGTCTGGTGTCAGCCTCGCCTCGTGATGGGGTCAGTCTGGTGTCAGCCGCGCCTCGTGATGGTGTCATTCTGGTGTCAGTCTCGTCTCGTGATGGGGTCAGTCTGGTGTCAGCCTCGCCTAGTGATGGGGTCAGTCTGGTGTCAGTCTCGCCTCGTGATGGGGTCAGTCTGGTGTCAGCCTCGCCTCGTGATGGTGTCAGTCTGGTGTCAGCCTCACATCATGATGGTGTTAGTCAGGTGTCAGCTTCGCCTTGTGATGGGGTCAGTCTGGTGTCAGCCTCGCCTCGTGATGGTGTCAGTCTGGTGTCAGCCTCGCCTCGTGATGGGGTCAGTCTGGTGTCAGCCTCGCCTCGTGATGGGGTCAGTCTGGTGTCAGCCTCGCCTTGTGATGGGGTCAGTCTGGTTTCAGTCTCGCCTTGTGATGGGGTCAGTCTGGTTTCAGTCTCGCCTCGTGATGGTGTCAGTCTGGTGTCAGCCTCGCCTCGTGATGGGGTCAGTCTGGTGTCAGCCTCGCCTCATGATGGTGTCAATCTGGTGTCAGCCTCGCCTCGTGATGGGGTCAGTCTGGTGTCAGCCTCGCCTCGTGATGGTGTCAGTCTGGTGTCAGCCTCGCCTCGTGATGGTGTCAGTCTGGTGTCAGCCTCGCCTCGTGATGGGGTCAGTCTGGTGTCAGTCTCGCCTCGTGATGGGGTCAGTCTGGTGTCAGCCTCGCCTAGTGATGGGGTCAGTCTGGTGTCAGCCTTGACTCGTGATGGGGTCAGTCCGGTGTCAGACTCGCCTTGTGATGGGGTCAGTCCGGTGTCGGCCTCGCCTCGTCATGGGGTTTGTCTGGTGTCAGTCTCGCCTCATGATGGGGTCAGTCTGGTGTCAGCCTCGCCTCGTGATGGTGTAAGTCTGGTGTCAGCCTCACATCATGATGGTGTCAGTCAGGTGTCAGCCTCGCCTCGTGATGGTTTCAGTCTGGTGTCAACCTTGCCTCGTGATGGTGTCAGTCTGGTGTCACCCTCGCCTCGTGATAGGGTCAGTCTGGTGTCAGCCTCACATCATGATGGTGTTAGTCAGGTGTCAGCTTCGCCTTGCGATGGGGTCATTCTGGTGTCAGTCTCGCCTCGTGATGGGGTCAGTCTGGTGTCAGCCTCGCCTCGTGATGGGGTCAGTCTGGTGTCAGTCTCGCCTCGTGATGGGGTCAGTCTGGTGTCAATCTCGCCTCGTGATGGGGTCAGTCTGGTGTCAGCCTCGCCTCGTGATGGTGTCAGTCTGGTGTCAGCCTCTCCTAGTGATGGGGTCAGTCTGGTGTCAGCCTCGCCTCATGATAGGGTCAGTCTGGTGTCAGCCTCACATCGTGATGGTGTCAGTCTGGTGTCAGCCACGCCTAGTGATGGGGTCAGTCTGGTGTCAGCCTTGCCTCGTGATGGGGTCAGTCCGGTGTCAGTCTCGCCTTGTGATGGGGTCAGTCCGGTGACGGCCTCGCCTCGTGATGGGGTTTGTCTGGTGTCAGTCTCGTCTCGTGATGGGGTAAGTCTGGTGTACCGCCTCGCCTCGTGATGGTGTCAGTCTGGTGTCAGCCTCACATCATGATGGGGTCAGTCAGGTGTCAGCCTCGCCTCATGATGGTTTCAGTCTGGTGTCAGCCTCGCCTCGTGATGGTATCAGTCTGGTGTCAGCCTAGCCTCGTGATAGGGTCAGTCTGGTGTCAGCCTCACATCATGATGGTGTTAGTCAGGTGTCAGCTTCGCCTTGTGATGGGGTCAGTCTGGTGTCAGCCTCGCCTCGTGATGGGGTCAGTCTGGTGTCAGTCTCGCCTCGTGATGGGGTCAGTCTGGTGTCAATCTCGCCTCGTGATGGGGTCAGTCTGGTGTCAGCCTCGCCTCGTGATGGTGTCAGTCTGGTGTCAGCCTCTCCTAGTGATGGGGTCAGTCTGGTGTCAGCCTCGCCTCATGATAGGATCAGTCTGGTGTCAGCCTCACATCGTGATGGTGTCAGTCAGGTGTCAGCTTCGCCTTGTGATGGGGTCAGTCTGGTGTCAGCCTCGCCTCGTGATGGGGTCAGTCTGGTGTCAGCCTCGCCTCGTGATGGGGTCAGTCTGGTGTCAGCCTCGCCTCGTGATGGTGTCAGTCTGGTGTCAGTCTTGCCTCGTGATGGGGTCAGTCTGGTGTCAGTCTCGCCTCGTGATGGGGTCAGTCTGGTGTCAGCCTCGCCTCGTGATAGGGTCAGTCTGGTGTCAGCCTCACATCATGATGGTGTTAGTCAGGTGTCAGCTTCGCCTTGTGATGGGGTCAGTCTGGTGTGAGCCTCGCCTCGTGATGGGGTCAGTCTGGTGTCAGCCTCGCCTCGTGATGGGGTCAGTCTGGTGTCAGCCTCGCCTCGTGATGGTGTCAGTCTGGTGTCAGTCTTGCCTCGTGATGGGGTCAGTCTGGTGTCAGTCTCGCCTCGTGATGGGGTCAGTCTGGTGTCAATCTCGCCTCGTGATGGGGTCAGTCTGGTGTCAGTCTCGCATCGTGATGGTGTCAGTCTGGTGTCAGCCTCGCGTCGTGATGGGGTCAGTCTGGTGTCAGGCCTCGACTCGTGATGGGGTCAGTCTGGTGTCAGCCTCGCCTCGTGATGGTGTCAGTCTGGTGTCAGCCTCGCCTCGTGATGGTGTCAATCTGGTGTCAGCCTCGCCTCGTGATGGTGTCAGTCTGGTGTCAGCCTTGCCTTGTGATGGGGTCAGTCTGGTGTCAGCCTCGCCTCATGATGGGGTCAGTCTGGTGTCAGCCTCACATTGTGATGGTGTCAGTCTGGTGTCAGCCTCGCGTTGTGATGGGGTCAGTCTGGAGTCAGCATCGCCTCGTGATGGGGTCAGTCTGGTGTCAGCCTCGCCTCGTGATGATGTCAGTCTGGTGTCAGCCTCGCCTCGTGATGGGGTCAGTCTGGTGTCAGTCTCGCCTCGTGATGGGGTCAGTCTGGTGTCAGCCTCGCCCAGTGATGGGGTCAGTCTGGTGTCAGCCTCGCCTCGTGTTGGGGTCAGTCCGGTGTCAGTCTCGCCTTGTGATGGGGTCAGTCCGGTGTCGGCCCCGCCTCGTGATGGGGTCAGTCTGGTGTCAGCCTCGCCTCGTGATGGTGTCAGTCTGGTGTCAGCCTCGACTCGTGATGGGGTCAGTCTGGTGTCAGCCTCGCCTCATGATGGTGTCAGTCTGGTGTCAGCCTCGCCTCGTGATGGTGTCAATCTGGTGTCAGCCTCGCCTCGTGATGGTGTCAGTCTGGTGTCAGCCTTGCCTTGTGATGGGGTCAGTCTGGTGTCAGCCTCGCCTCATGATGGGGTCAGTCTGGTGTCAGCCTCACATTGTGATGGTGTCAGTCTGGTGTCAGCCTCGCGTTGTGATGGGGTCAGTCTGGTGTCAGCATCGCCTCGTGATGGGGTCAGTCTGGTGTCAGCCTCGCCTCGTGATGATGTCAGTCTGGTGTCAGCCTCGCCTCGTGATGGGGTCAGTCTGGTGTCAGCCTCGCCTCGTGATGGTGTCAATCTGGTGTCAGCCTCGCCTCGTGATGGGGTCAGTCTGGTGTCAGCCTCGCCTCGTGATGGGGTCAGTCTGGTGTCAGCTTCGCCTCGTGATGGAGTCAGTCTGGTGTCAGCTTCGCCTCGTGATGGGGTCAGTCTGGTGTCAGCCTCACATCCTGATGGTGTCAGTCTGGTGTCAGCCTCGCCTCGTGATGGGGACAGTCTGGTGTCAGCCTCGCCTCGTGATGGGGTCAGTCTGGTGTCAGTCTCGCCTCGTGATGGTGTCAGTTTGGTGTCAGCCTCGCTTCGTGATGGTGTCAGTCTGGTGTCAGTCTCGCCTCGTGATGGGGTCAGTCTGGTGTCAGTCTCGCCTCGTGATGGGGTCAGTCTGGTGTCAGTCTCGCCTCGTGATGGGGTCAGTCTGGTGTCAGCCTCGCTAGTGATGGGGTCAGTCTGGAGTCAGCCTCACATCATGATGGTGTCAGTCTGGTGTCAGCCTCGCCTCGTGATGGTGTCAGTCTGGTGTCAGCCTCGCCTCGTGATGGGGTAAGTCTGGTGTCAGCCTCGCCTCGTGATGGTGTCAATCTGGTGTCAGCCTCGCCTCGTGATGGGGTCAGTCTGGTGTCAGCCTCGCCTCGTGATGGGGTCAGTCTGGTGTCAGCTTCGCCTCGTGATGGGGTCAGTCTGGTGTCAGCCTCACATCGTGATGGTGTCAGTCTGGTGTCAGCCTCGCGTCGTGATGGGGTCAGTCGGGTTTCAGCCTCGCCTCGTGATGGTGTCAGTCTGGTGACAGCCTCGCCTCGTGATGGGGTCAGTCTGGTGTCAGCCTCGCCTCGTGATGGTGTCAGTCTGGTGTCAGCCTCGCCTCGTGATGGGGTCAGTCTGGTGTCAGCCTCGCCTCATGATGGTGTCAATCTGGTGTCAGCCTCGCCTCGTGATGGGGTCAGTCTGGTGTCAGCCTCGCCTCGTGATGGGGTCAGTCTGGTGTCAGCTTCGCCTCGTGATGGGGTCAGTCTGGTGTCAGCCTCACATCGTGATGGTGTCAGTCTGGTGTCAGCCTCGCGTCGTGATGGGGTCAGTCGGGTTTCAGCCTCGCCTCGTGATGGTGTCAGTCTGGTGAAAGCCTCGCCTCGTGATGGGGTCAGTCTGGTGTCAGCCTCGCCTCGTGATGGTGTCAGTCTGGTGTCAGCCTCGCCTCGTGATGGGGTCAGTCTGGTGTCAGCCTCGCCTCATGATGGTGTCAATCTGGTGTCAGCCTCGCCTCGTGATGGGGTCAGTCTGGTGTCAGCCTCGCCTCGTGATGGGGTCAGTCTGGTGTCAGCTTCGCCTCGTGATGGGGTCAGTCTGGTGTCAGCCTCACATCGTGATGGTGTCAGTCTGGTGTCAGCCTCGCGTCGTGATGGGGTCAGTCGGGTTTCAGCCTCGCCTCGTGATGGTGTCAGTCGGGTGTCAGCCTCGCCTCGTGATGGGGTCAGTCTGGTGTCAGCCTCACATCGAGATGATGTCAGTCTGGTGTCAGCCTCGCCTCGTGATGGGGTCAGTCTGGTGTCAGCCTCACATCATGATGGTGTCAGTCTGGTGTCAGCCTCGCCTCGTGATGGGGTCAGTCTGGTGTCTGCCTCGCCTCGTGATGGGTTCAGTCTGGTTTCAGCCTCGCCTCGTGATGGGGTCAGTCTGGTGTCAGCCTCGCGTCGTGATGGGGTCAGTCGGGTTTCAGCCTCGCCTCGTGATGGTGTAAGTCTGGTGTCAGCCTCGCTTAGTGATAGGGTCAGTCTAGTGTCAGCCTCGCCTCTTCATGGGGTCAGACTGGTGTCAGACTCACATCATGATGGTGTCAGTCTGGTGTCAGCCTCGCCTCGTGATGGTGTCAGTCTGGTGTCACCCTCGCCTCGTGATGGGGTCAGTCTGGTGTCAGTCTCGCCTCGTGATGGGGTCAGTCTGGTGTCAGCCTCGCCTCGTGATGGGGTCAGTCTGGTGTTGCTTCGCCTCGTGATGGGGTCAGTCTGGTGTCAGCATCGCCTCGTGATGGTGTCAGTCTGGTGTCAGCCTCGCCTCGTGATGGGGTCAGTCCGGTGTCAGTCTAGCCTCGTGATGGGGTCAGTCAGGTATCAGCCTCGCCTCGTGATGAGGTCAGTCTGGTGTCAGCCTCGCCTCGTTATGGGGTCAGTCTGTGTTTCAGCCTCGCCTCGTGATGGGGTCAGTCTGGTGTCAGCCTCACATCATGATGGTGTCAGTCTGGTGTCAGCCTCAACTCGTGATGGGGTCAGTCTGGTGTCAGCCTCGCCTCGTGATGGTGTCAGTCTGGTGTCAGCCTCGCCTCGTGATGGTGTCAATCTGGTGTCAGCCTCGCCTCGTGATGGTGTCAGTCTGGTGTCAGCCTTGCCTTGTGATGGGGTCAGTCTGGTGTCAGCCTCACATTGTGATGGTGTCAGTCTGGTGTCAGCCTCGCGTTGTGATGGGGTCAGTCTGGTGTCAGCCTCGCCTCGTGATGGGGTCAGTCTGGTGTCAGTCTCGTCTCGTGATGGGGTCAGTCTTTGTTTCAGCCTCGCCTCGTGATGGGGTCAGTCTGGTGTCAGCCTCGCCTCGTGATGGTGTCAGTCTGGTGTCAGCCTCGCCTAGTGATAGGGTCAGTCTGGTGTCAGCCTCGCCTCGTGATGGGGTCAGTCTGGTGTCAGCCTCGCCTCGTGATGGTGTCAGTCTGGCGTCAGCCTTGCCTCGTGATGGGGTCAGTCCGGTGTCAGCCTCGCCTCGTGATGGTGTCAGTCTGGTGTCAGCCTCGCCTCGTGATGGTGTCAGTCTGGTGTCAGCCTTGCCTCGTGATGGGGTCAGTCTGGTGTCAGCCTCACATCGAGATGGTGTCAGTCTGGTGTCAGCATCGCCTCGTGATGGGGTCAGTCTGGTGTCAGCATCGCCTCGTGATGGGGTCAGTCCGGTGTCAGTCTCGCCTCGTGATGGGGTCAGTCTGGTGTCAGCCTCGCCTCGTGATGGGGTCAGTCTGGTGTCAGCCTCGCCTCGTGATGGGGTCAGTCTGGTGTCAGCCTCGCCTCTTCATGGGGTCAGTCTGGTGTCAGCCTCACATCATGATGGTGTCAGTCTGGTGTCAGCCTCGCCTAGTGATGGGGTCAGTCTGGTGTCAGCTTCACATCATGATGGGGTCAGTCTGGTGTCTGCCTCGCCTCGTGATGGGTTCAGTCTGGTTTCAGCCTCGCCTCGTGATGGGGTCAGTCTGGTGTCAGCCTCGCGTCGTGATGGGGTCAGTCGGGTTTCAGCCTCGCCTCGTGATGGTGTAAGTCTGGTGTCAGCCTCGCCTAGTGATATGGTCAGTCTGGTGTCAGCCTCGCCTCTTCATGGGGTCAGTCTGGTGTCAGCCTCACATCATGATGGTGTCAGTCTGGTGTCAGCCTCGCCTCGTGATGGTGTCAGTCTGGTGTCACCCTTGCCTCGTGATGGTGTCAGTCTGGTGTCAGCCTCGCCTAGTGATGGGGTCAGTCTGGTGTCAGCCTCGCCTCGTGATGGGGTCAGTCTGGTGTTGCTTCGCCTCGTGATGGTGTCAGTCTGGTGTCAGCCTCGCCTCGTGATGGGGTCAGTCCGGTGTCAGTCTCGCCTCGTGATGGGGTCAGTCTGGTGTCAGCCTCGCCTCGTGATGAGGTCAGTCTGGTGTCAGCCTCGCCTCGTTATGGGGTCAGTCTGTGTTTCAGCCTCGCCTCGTGATGGGGTCAGTCTGGTGTCAGCCTCACATCATGATGGTGTCAGTCTGGTGTCAGCCTCAACTCGTGATGGGGTCAGTCTGGTGTCAGCCTCGCCTCGTGATGGTGTCAGTCTGGTGTCAGCCTCGCCTCGTGATGGTGTCAATCTGGTGTCAGCCTCGCCTCGTGATGGTGTCAGTCTGGTGTCAGCCTTGCCTTGTGATGGGGTCAGTCTGGTGTCAGCCTCGCCTCATGATGGGGTCAGTCTGGTGTCAGCCTCACATTGTGATGGTGTCAGTCTGGTGTCAGCCTCGCGTTTTGATGGGGTCAGTCTGGTGTCAGCCTCGCCTCGTGATGGGGTCAGTCTGGTGTCAGTCTCGACTCGTGATGGGGTCAGTCTGGTGTCAGCCTCACATCATGATGGTGTCAGTCTGGTGTCAGCCTCGCCTCGTGATGGTGTCAGTCTGGTGTCAGCCTCACATCATGATGGGGTCAGTCTGGTGTCAGCCTCGCCTCGTGATGGGGTCAGTCTGGTGTCAGTCTCGACTCGTGATGGGGTCAGTCTGGTGTCAGCCTCACATCATGATGGTGTCAGTCTGGTGTCAGCCTCGCCTCGTGATGGTGTCAGTCTGGTGTCAGCCTCACATCATGATGGGGTCAGTCTGGTGTCAGCATCGCCTCGTGATGGGGTCAGTCCGGTGTCAGTCTCGCCTCGTGATGGGGTCAGTCTGGGGTCAGCCTCGCCTCGTGATGGGGTCAGTCTGGTGTCTGCCTCGCCTCGTGATGGGTTCAGTCTGGTTTCAGCCTCGCCTCGTGATGGGGTCAGTCTGGTGTCAGCCTCGCGTCGTGATGGGGTCAGTCGGGTTTCAGCCTCGCCTCGTGATGGTGTAAGTCTGGTGTCAGCCTCGCTTAGTGATAGGGTCAGTCTGGTGTCAGCCTCGCCTCTTCATGGGGTCAGACTGGTGTCAGCCTCACATCATGATGGTGTCAGTCTGGTGTCAGCCTCGCCTCGTGATGGTGTCAGTCTGGTGTCACCCTCGCCTCGTGATGGGGTCAGTCTGGTGTCAGTCTCGCCTCGTGATGGGGTCAGTCTGGTGTCAGCCTCGCCTCGTGATGGGGTCAGTCTGGTGTTGCTTCGCCTCGTGATGGGGTCAGTCTGGTGTCAGCATCGCCTCGTGATGGTGTCAGTCTGGTGTCAGCCTCGCCTCGTGATGGGGTCAGTCCGGTGTCAGTCTAGCCTCGTGATGGGGTCAGTCTGGTATCAGCCTCGCCTCGTGATGAGGTCAGTCTGGTGTCAGCCTCGCCTCGTTATGGGGTCAGTCTGTGTTTCAGCCTCGCCTCGTGATGGGGTCAGTCTGGTGTCAGCCTCACATCATGATGGTGTCAGTCTGGTGTCAGCCTCAACTCGTGATGGGGTCAGTCTGGTGTCAGCCTCGCCTCGTGATGGTGTCAGTCTGGTGTCAGCCTCGCCTCGTGATGGTGTCAATCTGGTGTCAGCCTCGCCTCGTGATGGTGTCAGTCTGGTGTCAGCCTTGCCTTGTGATGGGGTCAGTCTGGTGTCATCCTCGCCTCATGATGGGGTCAGTCTGGTGTCAGCCTCACATTGTGATGGTGTCAGTCTGGTGTCAGCCTCGCGTTGTGATGGGGTCAGTCTGGTGTCAGCCTCGCCTCGTGATGGGGTCAGTCTGGTGTCAGTCTCGTCTCGTGATGGGGTCAGTCTGTGTTTCAGCCTCGCCTCATGATGGGGTCAGTCTGGTGTCAGCCTCGCCTCGTGATGGTGTCAGTCTGGTGTCAGCCTCGCCTCGTGATGGGGTCAGTCTGGTGTCAGCCTCGCCTCGTGATGGGGTCAGTCTGGTGTCAGCCTCGCGTCGTGATGGGGTCAGTCGGGTTTCAGCCTCGCCTCGTGATGGTGTAAGTCTGGTGTCAGCCTCGCCTAGTGATATGGTCAGTCTGGTGTCAGCCTCGCCTCTTCATGGGGTCAGTCTGGTGTCAGCCTCACATCATGATGGTGTCAGTCTGGTGTCAGCCTCGCCTCGTGATGGTGTCAGTCTGGTGTCACCCTTGCCTCGTGATGGTGTCAGTCTGGTGTCAGCCTCGCCTAGTGATGGGGTCAGTCTGGTGTCAGCCTCGCCTCGTGATGGGGTCAGTCTGGTGTTGCTTCGCCTCGTGATGGGGTCAGTCTGGTGTCAGCATCGCCTCATGATGGTGTCAGTCTGGTGTCAGCCTCGCCTCGTGATGGGGTCAGTCCGGTGTCAGTCTCGCCTCGTGATGGGGTCAGTCTGGTGTCAGCCTCGCCTCGTGATGAGGTCAGTCTGGTGTCAGCCTCGCCTCGTTATGGGGTCAGTCTGTGTTTCAGCCTCGCCTCATGATGGGGTCAGTCTGGTGTCAGCCTCACATCATGATGGTGTCAGTCTGGTGTCAGCCTCAACTCGTGATGGGGTCAGTCTGGTGTCAGCCTCGCCTCGTGATGGTGTCAGTCTGGTGTCAGCCTCGCCTCGTGATGGTGTCAATCTGGTGTCAGCCTCGCCTCGTGATGGTGTCAGTCTGGTGTCAGCCTTGCCTTGTGATGGGGTCAGTCTGGTGTCAGCCTCGCCTCATGATGGGGTCAGTCTGGTGTCAGCCTCACATTGTGATGGTGTCAGTCTGGTGTCAGCCTCGCGTTTTGATGGGGTCAGTCTGGTGTCAGCCTCGCCTCGTGATGGGGTCAGTCTGGTGTCAGTCTCGACTCGTGATGGGGTCAGTCTGGTGTCAGCCTCACATCATGATGGTGTCAGTCTGGTGTCAGCCTCGCCTCAAGATGGTGTCAGTCTGGTGTCAGCCTCACATCATGATGGGGTCAGTCTGGTGTCAGCATCGCCTAGTGATGGGGTCAGTCCGGTGTCAGTCTCGCCTCGTGATGGGGTCAGTCTGGGGTCAGCCTCGCCTCGTGATGGTGTCAGTCTGGTGTCAGCCTCGCCTCGTGATGGGGTCAGTTTGGTGTCAGCCTCGCCTCGTGATGGGGTCAGTCTGGTGTCAGCCTCACATCATGATGGTGTCAGTCTGGTGTCAGCCTCGCATCGTGATGGGGTCAGTCTGGTGTCAGCCTCGCCTCGTGATGGGGTCAGTCTGGTGTCAGCCTCACATCGTGATGGTGTCAGTCTGGCGTCAGCCTCGCCTCGTGATGGAGTCAGTCTGGTGTCAGCCTCGCCTCGTGATGGGGTCAGTCTGGTGTCAGCCTCACATCATGATGGTGTCAGTCTGGTGTCAGCCTCGCCTCGTGATGGTGTCAGTCTGGTGTCAGCCTCACATCATGGTGGGGTCAGTCTGGGGTCAGCCTCGCCTCGTGATGGTGTCAGTCTGGTGTCAGCCTCGCCTCGTGATGGGGTCAGTCTGGTGTCAGCCTCGCCTCGTGATGGGGTCAGTCTGGTGTCAGCCTCGCCTCGTGATGGGGTCAGTCTGGTGTCAGCCTCGCCTCGTGATGGGGTCAGTCTGGTGTCAGCCTCACATCGAGATGGTGTCAGTCTGGTGTCAGCCTCGCCTCGTGATGGGGTCAGTCTGGTGTCAGCCTCGCCTCGTGATGGGGTCAGTCTGGTGTCAGTCTCGCCTCGTGATGGGGTCAGTCTGGTGTCAGCCTCGCCTCGTGATGGGGTCAGTCTGGTGTTGCTTCGCCTCGTGATGGGGTCAGTCTGGTGTCAGCATCGCCTCGTGATGGTGTCAGTCTGGTGTCAGCCTCGCCTCGTGATGGGGTCAGTCCGGTGTCAGTCTAGCCTCGTGATGGGGTCAGTCCGGTGTCAGTCTCGCCTCGTGATGAGGTCAGTCTGGTGTCAGCCTCGCCTCGTGATGGGGTCAGTCTGGTGTCAGTCTCGCCTCGTGATGGGGTCAGTCTGGTGTCAGCCTCGCCTAGTGATGGGGTCAGTCTGGTGTCAGCCTCGCCTCGTGATGGGGTCAGTCCGGTGTCAGTCTCGCCTTGTGATGGGGTCAGTCCGGTGTCGGCCTCGCCTCGTGATGGGGTCAGTCTGGTGTCAGCCTCGCCTCGTGATGGTGTCAGTCTGGTGTCAGCCTCGCCTCGTGATGGTGTCAGTCCGGTGTCAGCCTCGCCTCGTGATGGGGTCAGTCTGGTGTCAGCCTCGCCTCATGATGGGGTCAGTCTGGTGTCAGCCTCACATCCTGATGGTGTCAGTCTGGTGTCAGACTCACATCCTGATGGTGTCAGTCTGGTGTCAGCCTCGCCTCGTGATGGGGTCAGTCTGGTGTCAGCCTCGCCTCGTGATGGGGTCAGTCTGGTGTCAGCCTCGCCTCGTGGTGGTGTCAGTCTGGTGTCAGCCTCCCCTCGTGATGGGGTCAGTCCGGTGTCAGTCTCGCCTCGTGATGGTGTCAGTCTGGTGTCAGCCTCGCCTCGTTATGGGGTCAGTCTGGTGTCAGCCTCACATCGTGATGGTGTCAGTCTGGTGTCAGCCTCGCCTAGTGATAGGGTCAGTCTGGAGTCAGCCTCGACTCGTGATGGGGTCAGTCTGGTGTCAGCCTCGCTTCGTGATGGGGTCAGTCTGGTGTCAGCCTCACATCATGATGGTGTCAGTCTGGTGTCAGGCTCGCCTCGTGATGGGGTCAGTCTGGTGTCAGCCTCGCCTCGTGATGGGGTCAGTCTGGTGTCAGCCTCACATCATGATGGTGTCAGTCTTGTGTCAGCCTCGCCTTGTGATGGGGTCAGTCTGTTTTCAGTCTCGCCTCGTGATGGGATCAGTCTGGTGTCAGTCTCGCCGCGTGATGGGGTCAGTCTGGTGTCAGCCTCGCCTCGTGATGGGGTCAGTCTGGTGTCAGCCTCACATCGTGATGGTGTCAGTCTGGTGTCAGCCTCGCGTCGTGATGGTGTCAGTCTGGTGTCAGCCTCGCGTCGTGATGGGGTCAGTCGGGTTTAAGCCTCGTCCTCGTGATGGGGTCATTCTGGTGTCAGTCTCGCCTCGTGATGGGGTCAGTCTGGTGTCAGCCTCGCCTCATGATGGGGTCAGTCTGGTGTCAGCCTCGCCTCGTGATGGTGTCTGTCTGGTGTCAGCCTCACCTCGTGATGGGGTCAGTCTGGTGTCAGCCTCGCCTCGTGATGGGGTCAGTCTGGTGTCAGCCTCACCTCTTCATGGGGTCAGTCTGGTGTCAGCCTCACATCATGATGGTGTCACTCTGGTGTCAGCCTCGCCTCGTGATGGTGTCAGTCTGGTGTCAGCCTCGTCTCGTGATGGTGTCAGTCTGGTGTCAGCCTCGCCTAGTGATGGGGTCAGTCTGGTGTCAGCCTCGCCTCGTGATGGGGTCAGTCTGGTGTCAGCCTCACCTCTTCATGGGGTCAGTCTGGTGTCAGCCTCACATCATGATGGTGTCACTCTGGTGTCAGCCTCTCCTCGTGATGTTGTCAGTCTGGTGTCAGCCTCGTCTCGTGATGGTGTCAGTCTGGTGTCAGCCTTGCCTAGTGATGGGGTCAGTCTGGTGTCAGCCTCGCCTCGTGATGGGGTCAGTCTGGTGTCAGCCTCACATCATGATGGTTTCAGTCAGGTGTCAGCCTCGCCTCGTGATGGTGTCAGTCTGGTGTCAGCCTCGCCTCGTGTGGTCAGTCTGGTGTCAGCCTCACATCATGATGGTTTCAGTCAGGTGTCAGCCTCGCCTCGTGATGGTGTCAGTCTGGTGTCAGCCTCGCCTCGTGATGGTGTCAGTCTGGTGTCAGCCTCGCCTCGTGATGGGGTCAGTCTGGTGTCAGCCTCGCCTCGTGATGGGGTCAGTCTGGTGACAGCCTCGCCTCGTGATGGTGTCATTCTGGTGTCAGTCTTGTCTCGTGATGGGGTCAGTCTGGTGTCAGCCTCGCCTCGTGATGGGGTCAGTCTGGTGTCAGCCTCACATCATGATGGTTTCAGTCAGGTGTCAGCCTCGCCTCGTGATGGTGTCAGTCTGGTGTCGGCCTCGCCTCGTGATGGTGTCAGTCTGGTGTCAGCCTCGCCTCGTGATGGGGTCAGTCTGGTGTCAGCCTCGCCTCGTGATGGGGTCAGTCTGGTGTCAGCCTCGCCTCGTGATGGTGTCATTCTGGTGTCAGTCTTGTCTCGTGATGGGGTCAGTCTGGTGTCAGCCTCGCCTCGTGATGGGGTCAGTCCGGTGTCGGCCTCGCCTCGTGATGGGGTCAGTCCGGTGTCGGCCTCGCCTCGTGATGGGGTCAGTCTGGTGTCAGTCTCGCCTCGTGATGGGGTCAGTCTGGTGTCAGCCTCGCCTCGTGATGGGGTCAGTCTGGTGTCAGCCTCGCCTCGTGATGGGGTCAGTCTGGTGTCAGCCTCGCCTCGTGATGGTGTCAGTCTGGTGTCAGTCTCGCCTCGTGATGGTGTCAGTCTGGTGTCAGTCTCGCCTCGTGATGGTGTCAGTCTGGTGTCAGCCTCACATCGTGATGGGGTCAGTCTGGTGTCAGCCTCACATCATGATGGTGTCAGTCTGGTGTCAGCCTCGCCTCGTGATGGGGTCAGTCTGGTGTAAGCCTCGCCTCGTGATGGGGTCAGTCTGGTGTCAGCCACACCTCGTGATGGAGTCAGTCTGGTGTCAGCCTCGCCTCGTGATGGGGTCAGTCTGGTGTCAGCCTCGCCTCTTGATGGGGTCAGTCTGGTGTCAGCCTTGCCTCGTGATGGTGTCAGTCTGGTGTCAGTCTCGCCTCGTGATGGTGTCAGTCTGGTGTCAGCCTCGCCTCGTGATGGGGTCAGTCTGGTGTAAGCCTCGCCTCGTGATGGGGTCTGTCTGGTGTCTGCCTCGCCTCGTGATGGGGTCAGTCTGGTGTCAGTCTCGCCTCATGATGGTGTCAGTCCGGTGTCAGCCTCGCATCGTGATGGGGTCAGTCTGGTGTCAGCCTCGCCTCGTGATGGTGTCAGTCTGGTGTCAGCCTCGCCTCGTGATGGGGTCAGTTTGGTGTCAGCCTCGCGTCGTGATGGGGTCAGTCGGGTTTCAGCCTCGCCTCGTGATGGTGTCAGTCTGGTGTCAGCCTCGCCTCGTGATGGGGTCAGTCTGGTGTCAGCCTCGCCTCGTGATGGGGTCAGTCTGGTGTCAGCCTCGCCTCGTGATGGGGTCAGTCTGGTGTCAGCCTCGCCTCGTGATGGGGTCAGTCTGGTGTCAGCCTCACATCATGATGGTGTCAGTCTGGTGTCAGCCTCGCCTCGTGATGGGGTCAGTCTGGTGTCAGCCTCGCCTCGTGATGGGGCCAGTCTGGTGTCAGTCTCGCCTCGTGATGGGGTCAGTCTGGTGTCAGCCTCGACTCGTGATGGGGTCAGTCTGGTGTCAGCCTCGCTAGTGATGGGGTCAGTCTGGTGTCAGCCTCGCCTAGTGATGGGGTCAGTCTGGTGTCAGCCTCACATCATGATGGTGTCAGTCTGGTGTCAGCTTCGCCTTGTGATGGTGTCAGTCTGGTGTCAGCCTCGCCTCGTGATGGGGTCAGTCTGGTGTCAGCCTCAGCTCGTGATGGGGTCAGTCTGGTGTCAGCCTCGCCTCGTGATGGTGTCAGTCTGGTGTCAGCCTCACATCGTGATGGGGTCAGTCTGGTGTCAGCCTCACATCATGATGGTGTCAGTCTGGTGTCAGCCTCGCCTCGTGATGGGGTCAGTCTGGTGTAAGCCTCGCCTCGTGATGGGGTCAGTCTGGTGTCAGCCACACCTCGTGATGGAGTCAGTCTGGTGTCAGCCTCGCCTCGTGATGGGGTCAGTCTGGTGTCAGTCTAGCCTCGTGATGGGGTCAGTCTGGTGTCATCCTCGCCTAGTGATGGGGTCAGTCTGGTGTCAGTCTCGCCTCGTGATGGGGTCAGTCTGGTGTCAGCCTCGCCTTGTGATGGGGTCAGTCCGGTGTCGGCCCCTCCTCGTGATGGGGTCAGTCTGGTGTCAACCTCGCCTCGTGATGGTGTCAGTCTGGTGTCAGCCTCACATCGTGATGGGGTCAGTCTGGTGTCAGCCTCACATCGTGATGGGGTCAGTCTGGTGTCAGCCTCGCCTCATGATGGTGTCAGTATGGTGTCAGCCTCGCCTCATGATGGTGTCAGTCCGGTGTCAGTCTCGCCTCGTGATGGGGTCAGTCCGGTTTCAGTCTCGCCTCGTGATGGTGTCAGTCTGGTGTCAGCCTCGCCTCGTGATGGTGTCAGTCTGGTGTCAGCCTCGCCTCGTGATGGTGTCAGTCTGTTGTCAGCCTCACCTCGTGATGGGGTCAGTCTGGTGTTAGCCTCACATCATGATGGGGTCAGTCCGGTGTCAGTCTCGCCTCATAATGGGGTCAGTCTGGTGTCAGCCTCGCCTCGTGATGGGGTCAGTCTGGTGTCAGCCTCGTTTCGTTATGGTGTCAGTCTCGCCTCGTGATGGGGTCAGTCTGGTGTCAGTCTCGCATTGTGATGGGGTCAGTCTGGTGTCAGTCTCGCCTCGTGATGGGGTCAGTCTGGTGTCAGTCTCGCCTCGTGATGGTGTCAGTCTGGTGTCAGTCTCGCATCGTGATGGGGTCAGTCTGGTGTCAGTCTCGCCTCGTGATGGGGTCAGTCTGGTGTCAGCCTCGCCTAGTGATGGTGTCAGTTTGGTGTCAGCCTCACTTCATGATGGTGTCAGTCTGGTGTCAGCCTCGCATCGGGATGGTGTCAGTCTGGTGTCATTCTCGCCTCGTGATGGGGTCAGTCTGGTGTCAGCTCTCGCCTCGTGATGGGGTCAGTCTGGTGTCAGTCTCGCCTCATGATGGGGTCAGTCTGGTGTCAGCCTCGCCTCGTGATGGGGTCAGTCTGGTGTCAGCCTCGCCTCGTGATGGGGTCAGTCTGGTGTCAGCCTCACATCGTGATGGTGTCAGTCTGGTGTCAGCCTCGCCTCGTGATGGGTTCAGTCTGGTGTCAGCCTCACATCATGATGGTGTCAATCTGGTGTCAGCCTCGCCTCGTGATGGGGTCAGTCTGGTGTCAGCCTCGCCTCGTGATGGTGTCAGTCTGGTGTCAGCCTCGCCTCGTGATGGGGTCAGTCTGGTGTCAGCCTCGCCTCGTTATGGTGTCAGTCTGGTGTCAGTCTCGCCTCGTGATGGTGTCAGTCTGGTGTCAGTCTCGCCTCGTGATGGTGTCAGTCTGGTGTCAGCCTCACATCGTGATGAGGTCAGTCTGGCGTCAGCCTCACATCATGATGGTGTCAGTCTGGTGTCAGCCTCGCCTCGTGATGGGGTCAGTCTGGTGTCAGCCTCGCCTCTCCATGGGGTCAGTCTGGTGTCAGCCTCACATCATGATGGTGCCAATTTGGTGTCAGCCTCGCCTCATGATGGTGTCAGTCTGGTGTCAGCCTCGCCTCGTGATGGTGTTAGTCTGGTGTCAGCCTTGCCTAGTGATGGGGTCAGTCTGGTGTCAGCCTCACATCATGATGGGGTCAGTCTGGTGTCAGCCTCGCCTCATGATGGTGTCAGTCTGGTGTCAGCCTCACATCATGATGGTGTCAGTCTGGTGTCAGCCTCGCATCGTGATGGTGTCAGTCTGGTGTCAGCCTCGCCTCGTGATGGGGTCAGTCTGGTGTCAGCCTCGCCTCGTGATGGGGTCAGTCTGGTGTCAGCCTCTCCTCGTGATGGGGTCAGTCTGGTGTCAGCCTCACATCATGATGGTGTCAGTCTGGTGTCAGCCTCGCCTCGTGATGGGGTCAGTCTGGTGTCAGCCTCGCTTCGTGATGGTGTCAGTCTGGTGTCAGCCTCGCCTCGTGATGGGGTCAGTCTGGTGTCAGCCTCGCCTAGTGATAGGGACAGTCAGGTGTCAGCCTCGCCTCGTGATGCGGTCAGTCTGGTGTCAGCCTCAGATCATGATGGTGTCAGTCTGGTGTCAGCCTAGCCTCGTGATGGAGTCATATTGGTGTCAGCCTCGCCTCGTGATGGGGTCACTCCGGTGTCAGTCTCGCCTCGTAATGGTGTCAGTCTGGTGTCAGCCTCGCCTCGTGATGGGGTCAGTCTGCTTTCAGTCTCGCCTCGTGATGGTGTCAGTCTGGTGTCAGCCTCACCTCGTGATGGGGTCAGTCTGGTGTCAGCCTCACATCATGATGGGGTCAGTCTGGTGTCAGCCTTGCCTCGTGATGGGGTCAGTCTGGCGTCAGCCTCACATCGTGATGGTGTCAGTCTGGTGTCAGCCTCGCATCGTGATGGGGTCAGTCGGGTTTCAGCCTCGCCTCGTGATGGGGTCAGTCCGGTGTCAGCCTCGCCTCATGATGTGGTCAGTCTGGTGTCAGCCTCTCCTCGTGATGGGGTCAGTCTGGTGTCAGCCTCACATCATGATGGTGTAAGTCAGGTGTCAGCTTCGCCTCGTGATGGGGTCAGTCTGGTGTCTGCCCCGCCTCGTGATGGGGTCAGTCTGGTGTCAGTCTCACCTCGTGATGGGGTCAGTCTGGTGTCAGTCTCGCCTCGTGATGGTGTCAGTCTGGTGTCAGTCTTGCCTCGTGATGGTGTCAGTCTGGTGTCAGTCTCGCCTCGTGATGGGGTCAGTCTGGTGTCAGTCTCGCCTCGTGATGGGGTCAGTCTGGTGTCAGTCTCGCATCGTGATAGGGTCAGTCTGGTGTCAGCCTCGCCCCGTGATGGGGTCAGTCTGGTGTCAGCCTCTCCTCGTGATGGGGTCAGTCTGGTGTCAGTCTCACCTCGTGATGGTGTCAGTCTGGTGCCAGTCTCGCCTCCTGATGGGGTCAGTCTGGTGTCAGTCTCGCCTCGTGATGGTGTCAGTCTGGTGTCAGTCTCGCCTCGTGATGGGGTCAGTCTGGTGTCAGTCTCGCCTCGTGATGGTGTCAGTCTGGTGTCAGCCTCGCCTCGTGATGGTGTCAGTCTGGTGTCAGCCTCGCCTCCTGATGGGGTCAGTCTGGTGTCAGCCACACATCATGATGGTGTCAGTCAGGTGTCAGTCTCGACTCGTGATGGGGTCAGTCTGGTGTCAGTCTTGCCTCGTGATGGGGTCAGTCTGGTGTCAGTCTCGACTCGTGATGGGGTCAGTATGGTGTCAGTCTCGACTCGTGATGGGGTCAGTCTGGTGTCAGTCTTGCCTCGTGATGGGGTCAGTCTGGTGTCAGCCTCGCCTCGTGATGGGGTCAGTCTGGTGTCAGCCTCGCCTCGTGATGGTGTCAGTCTGGTGTCAGCCTCGCCTCGTGATGGGGTCAGTCTGGAGTCAGCCTCGCCTCGTGATGGGGTCAGTCTCGTGTCAGTCTCAACTCGTGATGGGGTCAGTCTGGTGTCAGCCTCGCCTAGTGATGGGGTCAGTCTGGTGTCAGTCTCGCCTCGTGATGGGGTCAGTCTGGTTTCAGCCTCGCCTAGTTATGGGGTCAGTTTGGTGTCAGCCTTGCCTCGTGATGGGGTCAATCCGGTGTCAGTCTCGCCTTGTGATGGGGTCAGTCTGGTGTCAGTCTCACCTCGTGATGGGGTCAGTCTGGTGTCAGTCTCGCCTCGTGATGGGGTCAGTCTGGTGTCAGCCTCGCCTCGTGATGGGGTCAGTCTGGTGTCAGCCTCGCCTAGTGATGGTGTCAGTCAGGTGTCAGCTTCGCCTTGTGATGGTTTCAGTCTGGTGTCAGTCTTGCCTCGTGATGGTGTCAGTCTGGTGTCAGCCTCGCCTCGTGATGGTGTCAGTCTGGTGTCAGCCTCGCCTCGTGATGGTTTCAATCTGGTGTCAGCCTTGCCTCGTGATGGTGTCAGTCTGGTGTCAGCCTCGCCTCGTGATGGTGTCAGTCTGGTGTCAGCCTCGCCTCGTGATAGGGTCAGTCTGGTGTCAGCCTC